>NC_056739.1:1914918998-1915033998 GCF_019279795.1 Protopterus annectens
TAGCCTATCTACCACAAGATGAGTGGCTTCTGGCCCAGAAATTGTAGCTTAATGGCCATCTGGGCAGTGTTTTACATCTCTTTCAACTTTCTGGTTAAAAAGCCCACATCTGCACTTGTTTCCCCACCTTTCCTGTAACTAGTCTAGTCCAGATACAGATTTGCTGTATCCAGGACTGTTTGTAAGCTTCTGAGCCCCCCCCCCAAGCCATTCTGTGTTGGAGGGAAGCTTTCTAGTTTGTCAGTGGGAGTGGTAAGCACTAAGTAGCCTATCTACCACAAGAGGAGTGGTTTCTGGCCCAGAAATTGTAGTTTATTGGCCATTTGGTCAGATTTTCCATCTATTTCAACCTTCTGGTTTAAAAGCTCACATTTGCGCTTTTCCCACCTTTCCTGAAACTAATCTAGTCCAGATACAGATTTGCTGTATCCAAGACTGTTTGTAAGCTTCTGACTGGTGCCAAAGTCTGCTCTTCAATTTTTCCGTTAGGTCTGCTAGTTCTCTCCTCTCCTGCACTTTAACTAGCTTATTAGTTTAGCACTCTACCAAACTTCTTGTAGCAATTATTGTAGCACACAAAAGTGCTACCACTAAATGTTCTACAAGGAAACAGCTCCAGTACTTACTATTAATGCCCATCCCTTTGGGCATGTCTAAAGGTTAGTGCTCTGTGCTTTCTCTTATTAACCTGGTGAACTTGGGCATCCTGAGGAAATGCAGCAACTGTCTCATGTACACCGACAACCCTCTCCTCTTACCTCCCAACACTCAGACTTGCGAGAGATGCACTTATATATCCAAATTGGAATCCACACACTCTCCAGCTAAGACCGGAATAGCTGGTCAAGAGGAGAAGGTCAACACTTGCACCACACCACATGGAACACATAGCCCTCCAGAACACACACCAGCATTGTCTTCACATAAAAACACAAACCACACACCCACCTTCACTGAGGCACTCAATAAAAATCTACACAAACAGCAGGGACCTCCAAGGCAGAAATGCACTCAACCACCACAACACTAATCACAAGACACATAACTCTCCTAAACAGTGTGCCACTCAACCAAAGCCCCTAAGGCAAAACAGCATGCCCAACACACTAGTCTTAGGTGACTCGATAGTGAGGCACACTGATGTTCCACTCACTAGGTTGAATAAGGAGAAAGTAACAGTCAGCTGCCTGTCAGGTGCCAGGATTCACCACATAACACATACACTCAGGTCCCTCAACAACAGGTACAAATATGACTCTGTCATTGTACATGTGGGTGTGAATGACCTAAGACGTACCTCCCTGAACTACATGAAAAGAGACATGCAGGAGATCTCAGATTATGTAGCCCAGGCGGGTATGACCCTAGCCCTGAGCAGCATCCTACCATCACCCAGAATGATACCACAGTACAAGCAGACAATGATTGATTTCAACAATTGGCTAAGTTTCTGGTGTCATTCTAAGGGGATCCAGTATCTGTCTTCCTGGGATAACATGAATGACAGACCTCGATACTTTGCCACAGATGGCCTGCATCTGTCACCCCTGGGCTTCCGGATACTGGCCAAGGCTCTTGCCACCCCTATAGTGCCCTTTATTAGTCAGTGTTCCAATGACAAAATTACCACCATAAAAACTACAAACAAATGCAGTCTTAAGGTCATGCTGCTTAGTGCTAGAAGTCTAAATCTCAAAATGTACTCACTCAAAGCACTCCTTAAAATGGAGAACATCAGCATTTGTGCTGTAACAAAGACCTGGTTCAAGGGAGCAGAAAGCACCCCTGCACTACCAGGCTCTAACTCATTCCACACTTTTCGGCCCCAGAACTTGGACCAAACCTGCAAAGGTGGTGGTATTTCCATATTCATAAAGGATGTGCAGACCTCCAGTCTAGTAGCCCAAAATAATGCATCTGAGACAGCGATTCAGGTCGTAACCTGCTATAGGTCCCCAACCATGTCCCAAGACTCACACTCCACATTCCTAAGCACCCTGGAAAATGCTAGGGTCTAACATAACACTCACATACTGGGCAACATCAACTACCCCTCCATTAACTGGGAAAACTACTCATGTACCAATACACTTGCCCAATGCTTTCTGGAATTCATTAATTCCAATGCCCTGGACCAGCTCATTCTTACCCCCACTAGAGGTAACAACATCCTTGACCTGGTCATTACTAACATAGGCAACCATTGCTCTACACCAGTAGTCAACTCCTCCCTGGTTAGATCCGACCACAAACTAATCACCTTAGAAATCCACAGCCCTCCCACCTCCCACAAAGGTAACCACGATGAAAAACTTCTCCAAAGCTAACTTTGGGCTCCTAAAAACAGAGGTGGCTAACTTCATGGCACCCATGCAAATGGAAAATAGTTGCATGACCGCCAAATCAGACACCAATGCACTATATGAACACGAACACAAATGCATGGATCTCGCCATACCCAGTAGAACCAAGATTCTCTCCTCAAAAACAAAAGAAGCCAATCTGGTGATTCCCTGCCATATACAAACTCTTCAACAGAAGGAGGAAACTGATGTGGAATAAGGTGTAGTGCCAAAGCTGGAAAAACTCCCTTATCAGCCTCAACAAAAGGTTGAGATCCCTCATCAAATCCTCTAAAGCTAACTATGAAAACAGAATTGCAGCAGACAGTAAAGAGAACCACAAGGTCTTCTATAGTTATGTAAAGAATCTCCATGGTAATACCCAGATTTGCTCTGAGCTACTACACAATGGTACCTCCTATACTGAGTCAACATATATTGCCAATATACTGGCCAATAGATTCAGTGCCAACTTTACCCCTCTCTCTTCCCCACAAAGGACCAATCACAATACCAGTAGATTGCCAGGCACCCAGTATTACTGCTGCACAGGTTAAAACAGCAGTGTCCAAGGCCAAGAATACAGCTTCTGTGGGACCTGACAATATCCCCGGCTGTGTTCTACATGAACTACAGAGGGAACTGGTACCTCACCTGTGTGCCCTGTTCAATCACAGCCTCACCTCAGGTTTTGTCCCTACCGAATAGTGCACTGCTGCAGTCATCCCTCTCCACAAGGGAGGAGCGACTACAGACCCCAGGAACTATCACCCCATTAGCCTGATGAGTCTGAAATGCAAAGCAATGGAACACATCATAATGGACCTAATAAACAAGGATATAGGGAATCTCCAAACTCTGGATCCTACACAGTTTGTTTTTGTAAAGGGTAGATCATGCCTGCTCAACTTGGTCGACTTCTTTGAGTCAGTCACCAGAGCTGTGGATGAAGGTAAGGTGGTTCATACAGCCTAGCTTGATCTGGCCAAGGCCTTTGATACCATTCCCCACTCAGGAATCACAGAAAAACTCACTAAGCTAAGCATCAACCCCTATATCACTAAGTTCATAGATTCATAGGTTAGTACTAGGCTAATTGCCCTTGTGGGCCATTTTAAGCCTAGCCAGTTACCCCATGTGAGAATCAAACCCTGCACCTTGTGTTTGCCAGATAAACACCTTAACCATTATGCCATCCTCCCACCCCTGGTGGGTTGCAAACTGGCTCACAGATAGAACCCACAGTGTGAAAGTAGCTAACTCCAAGTCAGACTGTCAACCAGTCACGAATAGAGTCCCACAGGGTTTGGTCCTGGATCCTCCCCTGTTTGGTATCTACTTCTCTAAAGTCCAGGCCAACATGAAGGGGCTCTGGTTGACAAAGATCGCAGATGATTAAAAGTTGGGAGCTATTATTAACTCCCCAAGTGAGGTTGACATCCAACAGAAAGGCCTCAATGAGACAAATGACTTGTGTCAGAACCATGGCCTTAAGCTCAATGCCAAAAAATGTATCGTCATCACCCTTGTAAAAAACCCAGTTCTCTTGAATTACAACATCGATGGTAGTCCACTTAACACAGAAGGTGTTATAAGAGATCTAGGAACACAGGTTGACAGCAACCTCTCTTTTGACCACCACATTCCCACTGTGGTCAGAAAGTCCTTCTATGTGGCACATCTCATTACTAAGTGTTTTGCGTCCAGGAAGAAAGAGGTTATTGTCTCCCTCTACTCTTCCCTCATTAGGCCAATCATCAAGTATAATGCCCCATTTGGCATGTGCCTCTCTAGATACCTGCAACAACTGGAAAGGCCACAAAAGTACCTCACAAAGAGGATCCTGGGCCTTAAATACTTGTCCTATATGGACAGACTCAAAAAACTCCAACTATTGTCTGTCTCATATCGCCTATTTAGAGGCGATCTCTGCTTGACTTACAAAGCCATATCTGACTCAGCTCTGTTAGAAATGCTGCATCTAAAGAAATCCCATTCCCTCCATAGCACATGCTCCAGAGAGCTTAACCTCATTACCACAATCAACAGAACATGCTGGAGGGACAGGTTCATAACCCAGAGATTGCCCATGCTATGGAATAGACTTCCCATACATGTCAAGCAGAGCACCTCACTGGTCCTCTTCAAGAGAAATCATGATAAGTGGCTGGGAAATAGAAAACTCACCCCGGGGATCGCTCCAGTGGCTCTACTCAACAGAGGCACTAGGAACTAAGGTCGGGTGGCACAATGCCAAGGTAATCCTATGGGCTAGGTTTGTAAAAGTTCCAGAGCCATTAGCCTAGTACACACCTATGAACCTATGAACTACCGTATTACCTCACCTTCTATCCCTCCCTTAGGGTCCACTCTCCATTCCTGCATACAGACTCCCCTTAATCTTGAGCATCAGGTGCCTCCTTAGCTACCTCCCTCAAGCCTCATAAGGTAGGGCATGAAAGCTGTTCCCTGCTCAACTTTACTTTCATGATCCCTCCTAGCTTCCCTTCCACAGTAACCCCAGTATTCTCTATCAGTGGTGCCTTACTTTCAGCCTGGACACCACCACTCTCCTCTGTCCTTACAGTCACCATGTCTACGGGAACACCAGTACCTACCAGCAGTTTTGGTTCATCTTCAGGCTCACTACTACAAGGTATCTCCCTCCCTGAAGTAACCACTTCACCAGCCCCAGCTTCAGGCATAGGATCTGTCTGGGTCTCCTCCAGACTATCAGATCCACATGTACATCTCCAAGGATGACTGCATGTCATTGCATGCACACATGGTACTATATTATCAAAATCATTCCCTATTAAGACATCTGGGGGGATATGCTCAAACACACCTACTTGCTTGTTCTCTTTTCCACCCTCCCTCTCAAAATGAACCCTGGCCAAAGGTATTTGGAATGGGGTCCCACCCAAAGATCTGACTGGTGTGGACCACCCAAGCAAGTACTGCTCCTCCTTAACCATTGTAGGCCTCACAATGGTTATATCAGAAGCTGTTTCTCTCTTAGCAGTGGTCTGTTTTCCATCCACTAAGATAGGATACAAATGTTAGTATAGGTTCATAGGTTCATAGGTATTTACTAGGCTAATAACCACAAGGGCCTTTTTAAGCCTAGCCATGCATTCCAAATCTCTGTCAAGTTCTGATACCCTTGATAAGTGTAAGCATTGCCCTGGGAGATGAACTATTTACAGGTTACCTGTCTCCATTAGAGACATAGGTGCCAAACCAGGGATGAATTTCTAGTTTCCCATCCAATTGTCCAACTTGCACTTTTATTGGGTTAGGGTGGAACTCTGCTTCACATGGATGGGGAGCCTGTTCCATAGATGGGGTAGTCTCTGTGATACATACCTATCTCTTCAGCAGGTCTATTTATATTACAGGCAAGGTTTAAGTCTTTAGAATGGGTAATTCTGGTGCTGTTTGTTTTGTGGACATGCAGGAGGCCCATTCGAGTGGGGTCTGACAGTGCCATGTATGCCAAGCATATATCTCCCCTCAAAAGCCTGTTGTCCTCAGGCAAAGTGCTGACAGCTTGTACTCTCACCAAAAGGTCTGCCAGTCCTTCAAAAGTAGCGACCTCTTACCCACTCACCCACCTGTGAAAATAAGTACTTAAATCAGCAATGTAATCACATACACTTTCATCTGCCTTGCATCTATGTTCACAAAACTTTTTTCTATAAATTCCAGATGTTAATTTAAAATAATCCAGTAAATATTGTTTTACAAGATCATAATTCAAACAATCAATATCAGACAGTTTAGCAATTGCATTAACAGCCCTAACATGGAGTAAAGTGGTCAGGAACTGTACCAAGAACACTTGCTCAACATTATGTTGTTTACGTACACTCTCAAATATATAAATAAGACTATCAAAGTAATTTCCCTCCCTGTACTGAGAAAAAAGTTTACTGACCTTTATGGCTTCTGGGGTTTGGTCATTCCATTCCCCATTACCTCCATGGCCCTGTCAAAGAGTTAGAAGCTCCTTTTCATGCTGTCTCTGCCTCTCATTTTCTTAAGCTTCCATCTCCAACACCACAGTTCATACTGGCGCTGTCTCTCCTTAGATTCCAAATGTTTGGCTTACAGTTCATGCTGATGCTGCTTCTCTCTCTCTCTCCTCAGCTTCCAGTTTGAGTCTCCTTAACTCTAGATGAATTTTTAAGTCCTCTGAAGAAAAGGTGAACTGTCTTGTCTTGAAAGGCTATTTATCCCCAGTGCCAAACTAGATATTGTTCAAGCTGCTGGTCTGCTCTGTGGCTATGACTAAGGCTGGTCAGCTTGCTATAATCCTCTTCTGATTCTGACATCTTTGCCTGCTGCCCTGACTAAACTGACTAAAAAATAATTAGAACTGTTGTGAAATAAAACTCTGTATGTTTATCTTGTGGCTACTGAGAGTGCACACCTCAGTAACAACTATCCACAGGCTAATAAAGCTCAATTAAAATCCCACACTGCTGGCACCAAATAATGTGACAAGCCCACTTAAACCTGGAGCAGTAACTAAGGAGCCTCAATCCTCACTGAATCACTGAAAGCAGGGCTAGAAATACACACTTTTCCCTAAGAGTACACCTGAGGCAGGCTCCAAACCTGGTACTGGATTATATACTTCACTCGAGGTCCCCAAATGAGTCTTCACTGCAGAGCACTGTGTGTTATTTCTAGGTATTTGACAAACTCACTCTTAAATATTTGATATTCATACATACAAACGCTCTTGGGAAAGACTGACACAGATTTACATGCTATGTCCTCTTTCCCAAATTACAAGGTAGTGGCTGTCACAGTCAAATACTACAATACCCTTCAAAATAGGTGTTCAATTATATTGGGTAAAATAAATATTGATTTCAAGGGTAGCATGTAATCCAAGCGGTAAGGCTTTTCAGAGTGGCCCTGGTGTTATCACAATAAGCACAAACACTCTCAGGGTATTAAAAGTATTTTATAAATAACCGTCCACAACAAAAGGTAGTAAAATATTTAATAAATAAAATTATTTAAAACATATATACACTGAATAACTGATTCCAATAAAGCACAGAGTTTCACACACAGGAATTATAAAATAACACTGTAAGATATGTTTCATACTGATTGTAGAAAAACTCTGGCTCCCTAACTGTCTAATCTAATTATCTCAGCAAGGCAAGATGATACTCTTCTGCAAGGCAAAATAAGAATATATGTCCACTCTTCAGGCTGGTGTCTTTTCATCAACGACTGGAATAACAATTCCTACTATTTCTGCTGAACATCTCTGAAAAACTCTGAATGATAACTACTCATCTGGAAAACAACTAATGGCAACTGAACAACAACTAATCAACTACAACAACCACTGAACTTTGACTCAGAACCTACTTTTATAGCAGAATGTTTTTAAAAGTCACGGAAAGCTGTTATGAGAATTCTACTCTCTCATGTCAGACTTTAAAAAGTAAACAAAACAGTTGCTATGGAGATTCTATTCCTTTCAGCTCTGGCACACGATGACATCACATCTAGGTCAGCTGAATGGCATAACCTACATTCAGAATTATTTTTAAAAAAACATGTACATTTGGTCAACGAGAAGAACACTGCTTGATTCAAACATTGTACATAAATCAAAGTAATAATCAAAAACATGAACTTATTTACAAAATTATAGCTAGTCATGCTGGCATATATAGCACAGGACAATTTAAAATTATTTACCAGTATTTACAAAACATCAGCCGGTCATGCTAGCACAGATAATAGTATCTAATATCCTCGCATTTATATTTCAAGATTAAGTTAGTATCTTTAGAAGGATTACCATTGTCTGCTTATTCTCTGTCTCTCTCTCTCTCTCTCTCTCTCCATAATTTATATTCATCAGATGTTCAACTAATTTTCTGTTTAGTACTTTATTCTTAGCTAGGATTGTCAATGTCTAATTAGCTACATAACTTCATTTCATTTATAACTACTATCAATAAACATGCCATCTTTTGAAATTCTTCTGTATAATCTTCATTTCAGCTATGAATCTTTTTACTCCAAAGTTATTTATCACAGGACAATGACTTTTTTCAAATGGCAAGGATGGAAACTGCAACAGCACAAGAAGTCTGTTGTAGCTGTAGGATTTTTGTTTGCTCTTGTACAAATTTTAATTTCTACAAATTTTCTTCCTAACAATTGCAATCATTATAATGTCTAAACTGCTTTCTTTGTACATGTCTGGGAAGTATTTTTCAAGTTAAGTTTATTACTGGCAAAACCTGTCAAAAGAAGGTTTACAACATGAGTTCACCCTTTAATAATGTCTACATACAACTAAAGTAACATTTAAAATTCATCTTTAAAAGAAGTCACTATTATAAATATGGTCCTTCTCTACAACTGTGAAAATAAATTGATGTAAATGGTTGCAAAGGGGGTAGCCAAAACCATATATTTAATGTATTGATATAATACATTAAGAAATACAAAGATAGTTCTGTCAGACAAAACTGATTTCAAAGTACCAGGGAAAATAGAGTTTGTTGTAAAATTAATAATAAACTTCTGTTGCATTTTGGCTTTTCATTATTACATAAAAATATTGTAATGCAAATGTTATTATAAAATGTAAAACTGTTCCTGAGATAGGTCCTATATAATTTGGAAGTGAATATTATATCTCTTTGGACATAACCACGTGCACATTTTCATAACATTTGGTTTATTCAAGTTTTGGGTATACAACGTATGTTAAGGGTAAAAAAGTGTAATATATTTCTAAAAACTTCTATACTGACTTGACATTATAGCATAACTAAAAATAAGGCTATCAATAGCAGTGATTTATTTCTATCACTGTAAATAATGCCAAAAAAATCACGTTCTTAAAAGGTTAAAAATGACCACCTCAAGAAAATGATCCACCATGAAAACATTATACTTTAGAATGTCAATATACCTAGAATTACAGTCAAAGTGCACCATATACCTCACTGCCCATGTATAATTCCTCAAAGCTTTATAAACAACATATAAAGAAGTGCTTAACCAATTGCATTGTGTACATATACACCAAATTAGGGCTTGTGAAAACCTTAAACTATGCTGCTACCAAAATCAGTGGCTCATCAGATCCCACTCTCACCAATGATGCTACAAGATAAGAAGGCCTTGGGTTTATTAAGACACTTGGAGACAATGAGTACAGTAGAACATTTTTATCTGATATACAAAATTAGATAAAAGCACTTTTTTTCCAAAGCTTAACACAGCTTCGAATAAATTCTCTTTTGCTTTCCTGTTGCTTCTTATTTTTTCATTGCTTCTTAATGCACCATCTTTGTCCAAATCAAATTCTCATTTTTAAAAGTTTCACACAGCTTCCCATAAATTGACTATTTCTTTCCTGTCCTTTGTTAGTCTTTTTCATTGCTCCTTAATGCACGTTATTCGTCCAAATAAAATTCCTATTTTTAACCTCCACTTGTGTAAAATAAATACCTCCTATGCTTACTGTGTTTCACATTCATTTACTTTTTGTCTTACTTAAACATAGTCCTACATTTTGCACATAATTATCTGTCCCAACAACTGCCGTTATCCACATTCTGTTTTTGTTATCAATACCAAATTATCCATGTATGACATCATTAGCATCACAATGCTGTTTTTTTTTCTGTTTTTCCATTCAGTTTCTTCTACACTGCATTCATGATGAATACATGTATTGCACCATTAATTATTATCCTTGTTTCACTACATTTTTTTTACTTTTATCTTCCATCCTATTTACAAGTACTGTGGCCCCTGCTCTTAACTAAGCTGATTATAACTAATTATTTTACTTCAATACAATACAGTTCAATACTTTTCAAAGCCTGTGTATAATTGCCTGTTTCTACACTGTGTTATAATATTCCTGTCTTATGTTTTTTCTACAAATTCAGTCTACCACTTCTTTAAGAAATTGTTAATGGTAAATCTGCCTACCCTGAACCTCAAATGCACCTCCCACTATACCTTTTTTACCTTATCCAGTTTAGTCTAGAAAAATGTTCATCATTATTTTTGCAACCATAGGTGCACACAGAAATTGGTGTTCAATTTCTTAAATATGCTTTCTTATGTCTCTTCTGTTCAAACTTTAATCATCAAACCCTATTTCCTATATGGGGTCAGGATATTATGTTAACTTTCATCATCTCTCTTGATTCAATGCCACACTTCTGTCTTCTTTGAGACTCATGCTTGAGTGTCACACACTTTGCTCACACAATCCATTCACCTGTTTACTGGACATCTTCATTTCCTTTTACCTTCTTCCTGTCTGTCCCAAATCTTCTTCACTATATTTTCTTCTGGTTTCTGCACATCTGTCAGAACCGCCGTAATCTGTTCTCTTTGATCTTTCCTGCAATTGGAGCTACTTTGCTTTCTGCTCTTATGTCCTCATTTCTTCTTCTTCTTCTGTCCCACAGTGTGCATCCTTCCACCCTTCTCAGGCACTTCATTCCACCACCTCTAGTTTCCTCATCTGCTCTGCCTTTACTGCCCAGGTTTCTGTACCATACAGTAGCACTGGTTGCAGCACTGTCTTGTACACCTTACTTTTCAGCTTCTTTGGCATTCTTCTGTCATTCACTACACCTGACCCAGTTTGCTGCAGCTCCTCTGATTCTAGCTTTGACTGCTTCTTTCAGGCTTTCCTTCTCCTCAACCACCCTGTGAAGAAATTGGACACTGTCATCTGTGCTAGTATGCCTAGCTGGAGTTTTGTGCATGGTTTCATATTGTCCTGTGTGTTGTGTGCTAGCATGACTAACTGTGATATTATAGACAAGTTCTTGCATGTTGATTTGTGATCTGTTTGAACAGAGTATTTTGCGGACTTCAACTGTGTCCTTTTGCATTTCTAACTGCGCATGTTTTTGAAGAGAAATTCTAAAGGCAAACTTTTTCATATTCAGCTGATCAGCAGATGATGACATTGGAATGTTGACAGTTGCTATGTGTTACTGTCAGAAGCTGAAAGACAGGAAGAAATGTTTAGACAACAGCTCTTGTTTGAATTTAAAAATATGAAATGAAAATTAGAACTGGAACAGTTGACAGGCTGGTCTATAAAAGAGCCTGCTGAAGTCAGTTGATCACAGATGTACTGTACAGTGGATACCGAATAAAGAACTCACCAAGAACTGTAAGCCTGCCTTTGCTCTGTTGTAGTAATTTACATACATACATACATACATACAAATATTTCAAGTATGAGCGTTAATGTTCTTCTAGCTTGCCAATATACCAGAACACTTGTTCTCATAATAAGTATCCAGACAGTTCTTAAAAATATCTAAACTACTACTTGCTTTAATGTAATTTGGTAGTCTGTTCCATGCATCAGCTACTCTGTCGGAGAACCAATTAGTACACTTCTCATTCCTATAGAATCTTCTACATAGGTTGTCTGATGATTCTCTAGCACTTTTTGTTAACCCCAAACATTCCCAGAGGTAGTTGTCACTAAATGCCCTATATACCTGAATACGATCTCCTCTTAGATATCTGTAAGAGACACTGTACAACTTCACCCTGACTGTAACCAAGGATTCTGCCTGTCCAATTGCTGTATGATACTTGCCATGTCATATTTGTAAGCCATGCAGCCATCCATTTTATCAAGAGTACATCAATACCTAATTGTACTAATTTATTGATCAGTGTTATGTGCATGACCCTGTCAAATGCTGAAGTTAAATCTATATAAATTACATCACCGCACAATTTTTTCATTCTTAGCTGTTATTATATTGTTATAGAACATCATGTTACAGGTGGTAATAGATCTGTTTTCAACATATGCATGCTGATATATGGCTTCAAGTCCCAACCTATCCATTTCTCACAATAACTTATCCAATATTACCTTCTCCATTATTTTTTCACAACACGAAAGTAGACTTAAGGGTCTATATGTCTCTGGGGTTGTCCTACTCCCCTTTCCCTTAAAAACAGGTTTAATAAGCACGTCTCCAATCTTGAGGAATCTCCCCATACTTATATGACCTAGTGAGTAATAAATATAATGGCACTGTAAGTTCTTGCTGAAGTGTTCTCAGGTCATTGTTACTAATTCTGTCTCCTCCCTGCACTTTGTTTGGATCCAGTTTGCCAGTTTGTGCAGTTCTTTTTCAATATAATCTAATTTGATTCCAGTATATGGAGTTACCTGGATGTCACTATAACAACTTCCCAACCCTTTTGTGGAGCTAAACTGTTTTGCATAAGATTTTGTAAATATATCTATAATCTGTTGTGCCTGACAATAAATTTTAGAATCTGCACACAGTTTATCAAATTGTGTGTCTTTACTCCTTCCACATCTTATGTATCTATAAAAAGGTTTCCTATTATGCTCAGTATCTGGAGGGACAGGTTCATAACCCAGAGACTGCCCATGCTATGGAATAGACTTCCCATGCATGTCAAACAGAGCACCTCACTGGCCCTCTTCAACAGAAATCTTGATAAGTGGATGAGAAATAGAAAATTCACCCCAGGGATCACTCCAGTGGCTCTGCTCAACAGAGGAACTGGGAACTATGGTCGGTGGCATGATGCCAGGGTAATCCCATGGGCAAGGCTTGTAAAGGCTCCAGGGCCATTAGCCTAGTACACACCTATGAACCTATGCACTTTTTTTCAAAAATTTCTTGATCTTGTCTCACAATCTGTTTGTCCAGCTTGTTTATTTCAGTTTTCAAAGTTGTAGTTCGACCTCTCTTCCATTCCTTATATTTTTTGTCTCTCACTTTAATCAGATATCTTGTTCTTATGGAAATATATCTGCCTGATATTGTATTCCTAGATCCTGATGTTAAACTTTTTTTGATTTTTTGCACTCAAACAATTTATCTTTAAAAACTTTCCACATTCCATCTGCAGTTTTTCCACTGAACACCTCACTCCAGTTAGTTTTACATAGTGACTGTTTTGCTTCCATATAATCTGTAATTAACCTTCTATGCATTGGCTTAGATTTCAGTTTGGCAGAATTATCTAGCAACAAATTTACCTTTATAAACCCATGATCACTGCACCTCAGAGGTGGTAAAACTTCACTTGAAGTTACAGTAACTTCTTTGGGAACACAATGTCTAGTATGTTCCATCCCCTGGTAGTTTTTTTTTTACAATCTGAAGCAATTGCTGTTCCTGAATATACACTGTGAATAATTTCCTTACTAACATTGTAGAATCAATATTATTCCAGTCTGTTTCTGGTAAATTTATGTCACCAGATAATATTATTCTTCCCTCCAGCATTTCATGCAAGAAATGTATGAATTCCTCTAGGTCATCTGCACTTGACTTTGGTGGTCTATACATTCCAAAAATTATTACATATTACAGGGTTGTCTTTATTGTCACAGTTACACAGTCTATCGTGTTGGTGTTATCATTGAAAATGTAATAATCACAGGTCTCTTAGCTGTCTTTATTCCCTAGCATAACATAATAATTTAGTTTAGATCAGAGACAGTGTTCTTTAGTTAGTTAGGAAATTATAACTAATCAGCTAGATCAGTTTGAGTTTTTCTGAATGTTGGATCTTTATCTACAGTATTGATTTAATTTTCCTGGTGATTGAGTTCTGTTTGTTTATTGGAAATTAATGTTTTATATTTTTAATCATTTTTCTTAATATTAAATATTATTAACTTATATTGTGGCTGGACAATCAGTGTTTTTCTTTAGTGATTTGAGACTTATACTTGCCTTGATAACTTCCTGAGCCATTTCAAAAGCCTGGCTGCTTAGGTCATTTGCTACTATTTATTTTAATATTTAATATTCATAATTGGACAACCCTTTAGAAGAGCATGAAGACACTCTGATTGGTGGCAGCACTACCATATTATTTTGGGGATGGGACACATTTGGAAATCTGTGTCAGGCTTTCCCAGAAGTGTTTGGATGTATGCGGTTTAATTTATTTATGTGTGAGTGTATCAGAAGGCTTAAACTGGGACACATTGCTCTGAAGTGTGTAATAAGGAGTTACACTGGGGTGGACAGAAGTATACAGTCCAGTCCCAGATTATAGAGTGCATTCATGTTGTGTGTTAGGGGAAAATTGTGAAATATTACTCCTGTTTAAGTGACAGTCTCACATTGGATTCAGTAGTGAGGATTAGGTTCATAGGTTCATAGGTTCGTACTAGGCTATCTGCCCTAGGGCATTTATAAGCCTAGCCAGAGTGTATGTGGCTTACACCACCCCTTAGGATGAGAATACTATGCCCTTTTAGGGTTTAGTTTACTATGCCTCTGTCTAGTAGTGACAAAGAGATGACCCCCGGGGTAAACCTACGATCTCCCATCCACTCGTCGAGATTTCTCTTGAATAGAGTCAGTGAGGGGCTCTGCCTAACATGGACTGGGATTCTGTTCCTTAGTTAATGACCCAGGATAGTAAGGGATGTCACCATTAATTGGTGGTAGTCCTGTAGGATAATAAATGAACTTCAGCAGCCTGTGGGTACATTAGGGTGTGCACTCTTAACAGCCACAAGGTAAACATACAAAATCTCAGTCACCACAGTTTTATTTATTTTTAGTTAGTTAGTCAGGGACAGCAAGCAAAGATATCAGAAGAAGACTACAGTAAGCTGACAAAGAACCATTTGGCCAAGGTGTGTGAAGCCAGAGGACTGGTGCATGCCAACCTGACTAAAGAAGCAATGATTTCAGACTTAGTTGCAGCTTCAGCTCAGACCAGCTGTTTGGAGGATATCCAGTTTGGTATTGGTGATGTGTAGCCTGCCAAGAGAGGACAGTCCACTTTTTCTTCAGAGGACCTGAGAATCCATCTGAGACTGTGCCTGGAGGCTGAGGACAGAATGCACTGACTGGAGGCTGAAACTGTGTCAATGTGAACTAGAAGCCAAACAACTGGACACTGAAGAGAGAGACTGCACATGGAAGCCCAATAATGGGAGGCTGAGGAAAGGGAGAAGCAGTGTCAATATGAACTGGAGGCCAAATGACTGGAGAGTGAAGAGAGACTCTGTCTGAAAGCCCAAGGACCTCAGGTCAAATGTTTAGAAGCTGAGGAAAACAAGAGACAGCTCCAGCATGAAGTGGAGCTTCTTACCCTTCAAGAGGGTCATGGAAGTAATGTGGAAGGGAATTACTGGACCTCAGAAGCTGTAAAGATCAGTAAACATTTTCCTCAATACAGGGATGAGTATGACTTTGATAGTTTTATTCATATATTTGACAGGGTCTGTAGACAATATGATGTTAACCATGAGGCTCCTGACTCCCTTACTCCATGGTAAAGTTGTTCAGGCCATGTCAAAATTGTCTGATGCAGATTGTTTGAATTATGTTAAAGTTAAGAACTGTCTTCTAGATTGTTTAAAACTAACACCTGAAGCTTATAGAAAAAGGTTTCACAAACACAGATGCAAGGCAGATGAAAGTGTGCATGATTATATTGCTGATTTAAGTACTTACTATCACAAATGAGTGAGTGGGTGTCAGGTCACAACTTTTGATAGACTGACAGACATTTTGGTGATGGAACAAGCCCTCAGTACTATGCCTGATGACATGAGAATCTGGTTAGCAGACAGAGAGTTGGAAATCTGTGTCAGGCTTTCCCAGAAGTGTTTGGATGTGTGAGATTCAGTTTATTTAAGTGTGAGTGTATCAGAGGTTTTAAACTGGGACACATTGCTCTGAAGTGTGTAATAAGGAATTACATTGGGGTTGACAGAAGTATACAGTCCTGTCCCGGGTTATAAAGTGTGTTCCTGTTGTGCTCTTAGGAGTAAATTGTGACATATTACTCCTGTTTAAGTCACAGTCTCACATTGGAGTCAGTAGTGATGATTGAAGCTCCTTAGTTACTGACCCAGGATAATAAAGGATGTCACAACAATTGGTGGCAGTCTGGTGGGATATTAACCAGACGTCACACACCCTTCCCTGATACCAGAAGCTACCAACCTGTTCCACTATCTTCCCTTCTATCTCAATTCTTGGCTTCTTCTGATTTCCCCAATTTGCTACCATTACCACTGTATTTATCTGTGCTTAGTTTCATCCCATGTGCCTTCAGTTTTGCACTCCATTCACTTATCCTTTGCTGAAGTTCTTGCTCAAAGTCTGTTGTAATGCCACATTGTCTGCATATAGCAACTTTGTTGATCTGCCCCGTCTGATCTGTTTGCTAATGTAGTCCATCATTAGTATGAACAGCAATGAGCTATGAGCCAAACCCTGTTCCACACCCACTCCCAGTGAAAATCCCTCTGTGAGACTGAACACTGTTTGTACTTGAGTCATTGGGTCCTTGTACATAGCTCGTACTAATTCTACCAATGTTTCTGGGACTTCAAACCACCACAATACTGCCCAAATCAGCTTTCTTGGGACCTTGTCACATGCTTTCTCCAAGTCTAGAATGCCCAGTCAGACTTTTCCTCATCTCTAACTTCTTCTCAACTATCTCTCCCACTGCAAACATTGGCTCAGTTGTGCTGCATCCTGATCTAAATCTGAACTGTTCTTCTATTTTACTTTCTACTACTTTGCATATCCATTTATCAATCACCCTCTCCAGAACTTTCATGCAATGTGACAGGAGTTTCATGCCTCTGTACTGCCACAGTTGTGGATGTCCCCTTTGTTCTTGTACACTGGCACAAGTATACTTATTCACTAGTCATCTGGGATATGCCTTTCACTACACACTGCTATGAGTACCATCAAGCACCATTTCTACCCTATCCCACCCAGCATCATTATCATATCTGTTGTGATCTCATCTGAGCCTGCTGCTGTCCCTGACTTCATTTTCCTTAGTACTATTCTTACTTCTTCTAGGGTGGGCTCTTCTTCTTCTCTCTTCAAAGGCTGTGTCTGAGGCAGTGCAGCTTCTGTGGTGTTTTCTTCATTCAGAATCTTCTGGAAATACCCCTTCCATCTGATTTTGATGTCCTGTGGACTGATGAGCAGGCTGTTGCTGGCATCCTTTACGAAGGGTGCCTGACTGTCTTCTTTATCTTTCTGTCTTTGCCTTGCAACCTGATATAGTTTCTTTCTGGCACCTACTGAGTCAATTTCCAGAAGCTGGTAGAGTGTCTCTCATGCTCCTATCTTAGCTTCTTTACTAGCCAGCCAGTATTGTCTGGTCAGTCTTTTCTATCTCACACTTTTTCCTGCATTCCTTCTTTCTTTTGATGACTTTTTGGACTTCTCCATTCCACCACCAGCTTTCCTTATGTACCTTACTTCCATACCTGGCTCGGCCGCATATCTTTTCAATAGTCCTCACACATCCTGTTTTCACACGCTGCCATTCTTCTTTAACTCCAACTATTTCTTCCTCTTTTGGGGGTGCTAGAGTCCTGATTAATTCCTTGAACTGTTATACTTTCTCTCCAGTCAATTTCCAGGTCTCCATAGGTTCATAGGTTCATAGGTAGGTACTAGGCTATTGGCCCTAGGGCCTATATAAGCCTAGCCAAACAGTACCCTGGCTTTTGCCATCCAAGAAAATTATTTTCCTGTGCCCCTGTCAAGCCGAGCCACAGAAGTGATCCCGGGGGTGAATTTCCTATTCCATCCAATCAGGAGCTTTGTTTGATATAGATAGGTAGTTTGTTATAGAGTATGGGAAGTTTCTGGGACAGGAATCTATCCCTCCACCATGTTCTGTTTATTGTGATGACAAGGTTTAGGTCCCTAGAGTGTGTAGCTCAGAGGGATTGGGATTTCTTTAAGTGGAGCATGTCCAACAGCTCTGAGTTTTTCATATCTTTGTATGTTAGGCAGAGAGCACCTCTGAGTAGACGATATGCGACAGAGTAAAGCTGGAGTTTTTTAAGACAGTCTGCGTAGGGCATCTGTTTGAGGCTGGTAATCCTCTTTGTGAGGTATTTCTGTGGTCTTTCCAGTTGTTGTAGATGTTTTGTGAGGTATATACCAAAAGGGGCATTGTACTCCATAATGGGTCTGATGAGTGATGAGTAGAGGGGAACAATGACCTCTTTTTTCCTAGATGAGAAACCTTTTGTGATGAGGTGTGCCACGTAGTATGATTTCCTGACTACTGTGGCGATGTGATTATCAAAGGAAAGACTACTGTCCACCTGTGTCCCAAGGTCTCTTATCACACTTTTGGTGTTAAGTAGACTACCACCTATGTGGTAGTTCATGGGTACAGAGTTTTTACCAAAAGGAATGACAGTGCACTTTTTGGCATTGAGCTTAAGGCCATGGCTTTGACACCAGGCATCTGCCTCAGTGAGGCCATTTTGTAGGATGTCCACATCATCAGGAGTTTTGATTATGGCTCCTAGTTTGCAGTCATCTGTGAACTTTGTTAGCCAAAGACTTTCTCTGTTAGCATGTACTTCAGAGAAGTAGATACCAAACAGGAGAGGACCTAGGACTGAACCCTGTGGTACTCCACTTGTCACTGGTCTGAAGTTGGATTTAGGTTCATAGGTTGGTACTAGGCTATCGGCCCTAGAGCCTATGCAAGCCTAGCCATAACAATTCCCTGGATATTTCTTCCCACAATATTTACTTCTCCAGGCCCCTGTCTAGCAGGGCAGCTGACATGATCCCCGGGGTGAATTTCCTATCTCCCATCCAGTCATCAAGGTTCCTTTTGAAGAGGGCCAAAGAGGCACTCTGCTTGATATGCATGGGCAGTCAATTCCAGAGTATGGGGAGTCTCTGGGTCAGGAACCTATCCCTCCAGCATGTTTTGTTCATTGTGATGACAAGGTTTAGATCCCTGGAGCATGTGGCTCTGAGGGATTGGGATTTCTTTAAGTGTAGCATGTCCAACAGCTCAGGGTTTGACATGGCCTTGTATGTTAAGCAGAGATCACCTCTGAGTAGACGATATGCCACAGAGTATAGCTGGAGTTTGTTTAGACGGTCAGTATATGGCATCTACTTTAGGCCTGTGATTCTTTTAGTGAGGTATTTCTGTGGCCTTTCAAGCTGTTGCAGATGTCTTGTGAGGTACATACCAAAGGGGCATTATACTCTATAATGGGTCTAATGAGGGATGAGTACAGTGGGACAATGACCTCCTTGTTTCTGGATGAAAAGCCCTTAGTGATGAGGTGTGCCACATAGAAGGATTTCCTGACTGTTGTGGCAATGTGGTTATCGAAAGTGAGACCACTGTCCACCTGTGTCCCTAAGTCTCTCATCTCACTTTCGATGTTTAGTATCCTGCCACCTATGTGGTAATTCATGAGTACATGTTTTTTTCCAAAGGGGATAACTATACATTTCTTGGCATTAAGCTTGAGCCCATGGCTCTGGCACCAGGCATCTGTTTCTGTAAGGCCCTTTTGTAGAATATCCACATCATTTGGGGATTCAATAATGGCTCCCAGTTTGCAGTTATCTGCAAACTTTGTTAGCCAGAGCCCTTAGTGGTGGCCTGTACTTCAGAGAAGTAGATGCCAAACAAGAGTGGACCCAGGACTGAACCCTGAGGTACTCCACTTGTCACTTGTCTGGAGCTGGATTTGGAGTCGGCTACTTTTACTGTCTGGGTTCTGTCAGTAAGCCAGTTAGCAACCCATCGAGTGACGTAGGGATTTATGCCCAGCTTAGTAAGTTTATCTATGATTCCAGAGTGGGGGATGGTGTCAAAGGCCTTGGCGAGGTCCAGATAGGCTGTGTGGACTGCCTTACCCTCGTCCACAGCTCTGGAGACTGATTCTAAGAAGTCAATCAGATTCAGGAGACAAGATCGGCTCTTCACAAATCCAAACTGGGTGGGGTCCAGTGTTTGAAGGTTGCCAATGTATTTGTTTATAAGTTCCATGATAATGCGTTCCATGCCCTTGCAGATCAGGCTTGTCAGACTGATGGGACGGTAGTTCCCAGGATCCAAGGTGGATCCTCCCTTGTGGAGCGGGATAACTGTAGCTGTGTGCCACTCAGTGGGCAGGAAGCCTGAGGTGAGGCTATGATTAAACATCACACTTAGGTGAGGTGCCAGTTCATTTTGTAGTTCATGTAGTACACAGCCTGGGATGTCATCTGGTCCCATGGATGCTGTATTCTTAGCTTTGGAGAGTGCGGTTTCTACCTGTCTGGCCGTGATTATCAGAATTTGGCAATCTTTTGGTATTGAGATGGGCCCTTTAGGGGGTGAGAGTGGGGTGAAGTTGGCACTAAATCAATCTGCCAGGATATTGGCAATATCCTTGGGATCAGTATATTTAATGCCATTCTGTTGTAACTCACAGCAGATCTGAGCATTGCCATTTAGATTCTTGACATAACTATAGAATGCCTTGTGGTTGTCTTTGGAATCTTTGGCAATTTTATTTTTGTAACTAGCTTTTGAGGATTTTATGAGGGATCTCAGCTTTTTGCTGAGGCTAGTGAGGGAGTTTTTTGCATCCTGGGATTTTCCCCTTTTTTGCAACAGTTACTTCCTTCTGTTGTATAGTTTGTTTATAGCAAGGGACCACCAGATTGGCTTCCTTTTTTTGGAGAAGAGCATTTTGGTTCTATTTGGGATGGCATGATTCATGCACGAGTGGATGTGCTCGTACAGTGCCTTAGTATAGGATTCTGCAGTCGAACTTCCAGATCCCGTCTGTGTGGGTGTTGTGAAGTTTGTGACTTCTGACTTCAGTAGCTTGAAATTGGCTTTGGAGAAGTTTTTTAAGGAGGTTTCCTTACTAGGGGGGTGGGGATGGGATGTGAATGTCAAGGGTGATTTGCTTATGGTCAGACATGACCATTGAGGGGTTGACCACTGGTATGGAGCATCTATCTCCCATGTTGTTAATGACCAGGTCTAGGATATTGGAGCCCCTGGTGGGACAATGTATTAGTTGATCCAGGGCATTGGAATTTATGAATTCCAAGAACCGTTGGGAAAAGGAGTTGGTACCTGAGTAGTTTTCCCAATTAATGGCAGGGTAGTTGAATTCACCCAGTATTAGGGTGTTTGGTTGTATCTTAATATTTTCCAGTATGTTTAGAAAGGTGTAGTGAGAATCTTGGGTCATGGATGGGGATCTGTAGCAAGCTACAATTTGGATTGCAGTCTTACCTAGTGTTAGTTGCACCTGGAGAATTTCAGATGCATTGTGTTGGGCTACTAGCCTGGAGATGTGAATATCCTTAATGAATATGGACACGCCTCCGCCTTTAGTGCTTCGGTCTAGGTTAGATGGCCAAAAGGTGTGGTATGAATTATAGCCTGGTAATGCAGGGGTGTTCTCTGGATCCTTGAACCAGGTCTCTTTCACTGCACAGATGTCGATGTTCTCCATTTTAAGGAGTGCCTCGAGTGAGTGCATTTTGAGCATTAAGTAGCATTACCCATATATTTTGCTTGCTTTTACAATGGATTCTGAAGAGGTCTCCGGTGAGGAAACAAAAGCGCTAAATCCTCATTGTTTTTACCAATAAAAGGATATTTTATTTTATATTGGACTCGTGACTTGGAATTTTGGAAGACTGTCTTTATTGACACCGTGCTGCTGTGATTTATTGGTTACTTCTACTTCTTTGCTTGCTTGTACCTATTACAGTGGTGAATTTGTCATTGGAATCTTGCCTAAAAAAGGCACTATAGGGGTGGCAAGAGCCTTAGCCAGTATCCGGAATCCCAAGGGCGACAGGTGCAGGCCATCTCTGGCAAAGCATCATGGTTTGTCGACCATGTCATCCCAGGCAGACAGATACCGGATCCCCTTAGAATGACACCAGAAACTTAGCCAATTGTTGAAGTCAATCATTTTGTCCTTGTACTATGGTATCATTCTGGGTGATGGCAGGATGCTACTCAGGGCTAGGGTCATACCTGCCTGGGCTACAAGATCAGAAAGCTCCTCCATGTCTCTTTTCATGTAGTCCAGGGAGGTACATCTCAGGTCATTCACATCAACATGGACAATGACAGAGTCATATTTGTACTTCCTGTGGAGTGACCTGAGTGCATGCATTATATGGCAGATACTGGCACCTGACAGGCAGCTGACAGTAACTTCCTCCTTGTTTAGCCTGGTGAGTAGAACATCAGTGTGCCTGACTATAGAGTCACCTATGACTAGAGTGTTGGGTACATTGTTATGCCTTATGGGCTGTGGTTTAGTGGCACACTAAGTTTGCGGGCTATGTGTCATTTGGGTTGTGTTGGGGGGTGGAGGTTGCGTGCGTTTCTGCTTTGGAGGTCCCTGTTGCTTGGGTAGATTTTTTTTAAAGCCTCCATGAATGTAGGTGTGTGTTTTGTGTTTCTATGTGTATGTTTTGGTGGTGTAGGTTTTGACGGACTATGTGATGAATGTAGTGTGGTGCAAGTGTTTACCTGCTTCTCTTGACTGTCTAGTCCAGTCTTGGGTGAAGAGAGCTTTGCTTCCATTTTGGTTATATAAGTGCATCTCTCACAGGTTGCAGTGTTGGGTGGTAGGAGGAGAGGGTTGTCTTTGTATATGAGGCAATTACTGCATTGCCCCAAGATGCCCAGATTCATCAGGTAGACAGGAGAAAACACTGGGAGCTGACCCTTAGACATGCCTGGATAGGTGCTTATTTATTAAGTACTAAAAACTGTTTTCTTCTAGACAAGTGAGGAAAGTTGAGTGCTGTAGTAATTTTTAGATTATTTAGTGCTTACAATGAGTTCTGAACAAGTGCTGAGCTCAAATAAACAGATTTAAGTGCTGAAACTAGAAACTGGCTAGTTCTAAGAAACAAAATTAAACTAGAAGACTTCCCTCCAACACAGAAAGGCTTGGGGGGCTCAGAAGCTTACAAAAAGTCCTGGATACAGCAAATCTGTATCTGGACTAGACAACTTATAGAAAAGGCAGGAAACAAGCTTAGAAAATGTTATTTTTTTTTTTTTTTTGTAAAGTGGAGAGGGGAAAGGAGGAGCAAAAGCTAACTGGGTTAGCCTTCTCAAATGTTCTCCCTGGAATAGGTAGAATGAGGTAATGACACTAGACTGGGAGGAGTACCCCAGATCAAATTTACAGTAGGGGCGGTCAACTGCAAAGCCACCAAGTTGGCTACCAAGAGGGAGGGGAACTCAGAAATAAGCAAAATACAGGACAGGTAATGTTATATATCACAGATTAGTTAGCTCAGAGCCCTTCCTCCAACTTCCTCCGATTAGCTCAGTGTGAAATGGCCTGGTCTTTCTTGACCTTAGAGCCTTCTCTGTTGACTGCATGCAGCTGACTGTGGTAACTAGTGGTCTATGCTGGGGGACAACTATTTCACTGCGGATGACTTTTCAATTATTGATTCTACGTCAGTGCCCTTTTCTTTCTAGGAGGAAGACTACCTCAGTTGCCTATTGGCCACTCTTGTATGTGATCTTGTGACTGTCTCTTTTTCTGAACCATGGTTAGCTACTATTAAGCCATTTGCCATACAGACATCTAGAATAGCCTCTCCTTCTTTATTCCTGTTGCCCCGCTCATATCAGTCCTCATACCCTGCTCTGTCTGTCCCAATATGTGCATTCAAGTAATCAATTATCAACACCAGTTCACGGAGTCCTGCTTTATCTAATAGGTCCTGCAACTGCTGTCTGAATACACTCTTTTTCTTACTATCACAACCCTGCTGTGGGGCATAGACTGAGATTATGAATACTGTCCTGTCATTACACTGAAGTCTGATTGCCATGACTCTGTCACTAATGCTGATGACATTCCTCACTGCCTTCTGTAGCCTCCCTTTCACCCCAGCTCCCATACCATTTCTAGACTGTCCTCCTCCTGAGTAGTAGACTCTGAATCCAAAGCCAAGTGGCTTTGCTGCACTGCCTTTCCATCTTGTCTGTTGGATAAATAGGATGTCCAGCCTCCTCCATATCATCATGTCATCCACTTCCAAGTTGCATCCTGTCAGTGAACCTACAATGAGAGCAGCAATTCTCAGTTCATGTTTGGCAGGTTGATTTGTTTTACATTCAGCTTTCACTCAACAGAGCTATCCCAGGTAACCTAGGCTGGGCAACTGGACACCGGCCATCCAGTAACAAACTTTAATATTCCCTTACATCCGACTTCCTTATTTACCCCTTTTCCAGTCATTCATTAAGAACTTCAGGAAGCATTTCTTTCTTTTCACTTGTCATATCTTTATAAAAAAAATATAATCAATCCCCTCTGGCCACATTTTCAACTAATATGTCTGCATATTTCTTTTTGCATAATTTTGATACTTTCTTAATATTCAGTTCCCTTTCTTTTATTATTTATTTATTCCCAGAGATATGACTTTCCATTTCTTAAATACCATTAGTTATGCCTTCTTGAGAATTGAACATATTTTCCTTAATATTTTTATTTTGTCCACACATCATAGGTTCATAGGTTGGTACTAGGCTATTGGCCCTAGGGCCTATGCAAGCCTAGCCATAACAATTCCCTGGATATTTCTTCCCACAATATTTACTTCTCTGGACCCCTGAGATTATGAATACTGCCACTTTTTCACTTCATTTTGAGTATTGCACAGTTTTTTTTTCCAAAAAGGTAGATACCTCTTATTTTTACCTTTTTAAACTATAACACTGTTTTCTTAGTAATTCTACTAGTCTCAATGTATTCTGTTCATATTTTTGTCTTTCTATAAGCATTCTTTTTTCTGTTAGCAAATGTTGACTCTTCCATTTTCAATTTATATTTTTCTTTTTTTTTTATAAAATTCATTTTTTCTCATCTATAAATAATCACTTTTCAAATTTTCTTTAAACACTACCAACAGTTCTTCCCAATTTCCATAAAAGTGCAACTATCACCAATGATCCTTCCATCTTTTCATAACTCTTCCACAAACCATCTGTAATCAGTACTTCTAACACACATTCCTGTTAATATTTTACATTTTCCTTTTCTGTTCTCTTCCTCGGACTTCACTAAAATACCATATGTCATGACAAACTGCAACCCTCCTCCTATCTAAGACTTTTTCCATCCCTTCTGAGCATAAGAAGTACCCTGAGATTCAATAAACTTTGTACAGGTTCTACACGAAGCCTACATGGAGTTTACATGTTGGCAGTGTGAGCAGCAGTGCTTAATGAATATTCATGCCACAGCTCGTCTTCAAATGTAAACAAGCAAGGTTTCATGGCAGTCAGGAAACAATGTAAAGCAACATAGATAGCAAACTTGGTTACAGCATAGTAAACTGCATTGGCAGGACTGTGTGGAATGCCACATGGGCCACCAGGGTTTTTCAGATATAAATGTATTATGTTGCAGGGACAGGACAAAACAGTGTATGTGTACACTCCAGTGTGTTGCATGCACAGGACAGGATAGTGTATATAGTGTTGAGTATTGTAGAATCCCATTCCAGGCAGTCTGTACAAGTTGTGTCAATGATTTGTAAGTGTACATGGACTGCCATTTATAAGAAATAATCGTGGGAAGTGTGTTTATTGAATTAGAGACACACAGATGAAGTTTAGGGATGAAGAACAACAAGAGAAACATTGTAATATACCATACATGAGGAAATGTAAAAGGAAGACAGTTGCAGTAGGAACACTAATCACATCTCCACATGGCACAGTACAGACTGCAGAGTGAAAAATATATATGCTGTGACTGTCACACAAAGTGACATAACAGTGGAGAATGCCTGTGTGATATAAGCAGATGTGATCAATGGAGAGGACATGTATCATGGATGTTAAGTACAATTGGGGCTGGGTGCATACTGTGAAGCTGTGTAAACTGATTTGCCTGAGTATGCCTGTATTATCAGCAGAGACTTCCAACAAGTAGGTCACAGACACAGGCTCATGGCCAACAGTAAACTGATCAAGCACAATCATGGAGAATATCAGAATAATACCACCAGTAATACCCATGTCTCTAATACAACATATGTGTTTCTGAGTGAGCACAGATAGTTCTGCACCAACACACTTGTGCAACTATTAGGACATGTCAACAATCTATAAGTGTAATCAAGCACACTCTCCTGACACTAACATATGCAGGAGATGAGAGGAGACACATTTGACATTATGACATTATGATCACTACATGCTAGTTGACTGGTGTGCATGGCAGATATATATATATGACACAATCCGCACTGTCACAAATGTAAACCATGCCATCAATGTTGTTAAACAGCTGTGTATGTCATGAGCGCATTATGGAAACAGATATCACACATGCATGTGCCATCAGACAGTTATGTTTATGCAACAAAACTAATACCTAGGTATGCACAAACAGATGTGTGACGGCTCACAGTAACAAAGGTGGTACACTTCAGTTACACATCATTGGAAGATGTGTAAGCGGGGACATGAGGAATGGTGCATTGTACTTGGGTACTGGTGTGGTGAAGTCTGTGAACTGTGAAGATATTATGGCCTGTCATGTGAATGTTCTGCACAAACTCAGTAGTTGTGTTACATATAAGGGAGTACTGACCACCATGGACACATGCTGGTGGACATACTACATGTCATATATCCCAAGACACAGGTCACATAACAACTGGCCTGCTGATAGGGTGTGATGTCTACATGACCCTTGGTTTGTGCATTTGTTTGCATAATGAAAAAATACCCACATTTTTTTTTTAATCTCGTGTGTTGTCATGGGTGTGGCAGCAATCTTTGATGTGTGTTAAAACTGTCTGTATTATACTAGTATCACAGCTGAAGTCAATGATTGTCCACAATCTGAAGTCCTGCAGACAGCTGTTGTGACACAGGACTTTTATGTAATTCTTGATGTCTTTAATTTGAATCATGGCTAGGAAAGGGCCTAGCAGACAACCCTGATGTACACACTTGATCACTGGACACAAGATATAGATCACTTCACACAGTTCTACATATTTAAATGCCATGTATGTGATCCACTATTTTATCCACTTGGAGACATAGGTATTGATGGCAACATGTGTCATTGTGGAGTGAACACCTCAGTGTGAACTCCTGTTGATTGCCTTGGTCTTTTCCAGTTCCACGGGATGATGCTTTTTGAGAACATATGACAGATGTAACAGACATAGATGTAGCATTAAAAACTCACACATGTCTGTTGCACACAGCCGGGATATTACTAGTGTCCATTTAGAGAAGGTCCATGATGACATGTTGATCTACCTCTCAGAACAGGAGAGTCAGGATGTGTCTATACATGCATGCATCAGGTGCTGTCCACAGCCCACTCAGATGAATGCATGTCAAGGTACACCCTTCTACTGGAACATAGTCTATCTGGAGGGTGTGTTGAAATGTGTATCACACTGTGTCAGGTAGGTGTATGTTCTGAATCACGCTATAGGTGATCTGCGATGTTGTCACAGCCTATTGTTTCTGTGTGATAGGCCTGCATGAAGGTAACACAGTGCATACTGCCTATCTTGATCTGTCCTAGAAATTGAACATAATCCCCCTACTCGGGTATCATTGACAAACTCTACCAGCTGGGTATTAACACTTACATCACTAGATGGTTAACTAATGTCTTCACCGACAGACCACATACTGTGAAAGTTGGTGAATCAACCTCTGCCATCGCAGCTGTCACCATTGGTGTATGCCAAGGATCTGTGCTGGGTCCAATACTGTTTGGAATCTATTTCTCAATAGTCCAGGCTACAAAATGCAATGTGCAGCGTACCAAGTTTGCTGATTCATGCATATCTTTTGCAGTCATTGAGTCCACCAATGATGTGACTATAGTACAAGAGGGGCTAACACAAACAAATGATTGGTGCTAAAGCCATATGGTCTACTAATAAATACAGAATCTGTCAGTATTTGTGCCTAATGCAAAGTGGAATTTCCTGGAAAATACACCATTGGCAACACACTCCCCCATGTTGAAACCAGCAGTGCAAGATTTGGGTATGCACATCTCAACTTTGACCAAGTGTCAACATTTATATGGAAAGGCAATGTAGTGCATTTCAGAAGTCAGGCCATTGTATAAATATTTGAGGAGGATGTAACAGCACTGTACGCAAACCTCATCTGAACACTTCTTCTTCTTTCGGCTTTCCCCAGTTAGCGGTCGCCACAGAGGATCACAAGTCCACCTTCTGTTTGGAGTCTGCATGTCCTCCCTGCATTTGTGTGGGTTTCCTCTGGGTGCTCTGGTTTCCTCCCACATTATAAAGATATGAATTTCTTCCTGGGCCTCCACTGAAAATTGGCTTCATTCCAAATCGGACTTTCCTGGTTAACAAATGTTAAATAAATAAGTAAATAAACTGTCAATCCATGGGATTGGAGTGGTAACTGTAGGACACACACTTCTGCTGTTCTGACTAGACACAAACTCACACACATGACTATAGTGAGAACAGAACCCCTACCTATCTAAGTATACAGCACATTACACAAGCACCACAGCACAAGGCTGACTTTTAAAAGACTGCAGGTGAACTTATAGTAGATGACATCAGCAAGCCATGTCAGAGACAAAATGTTGGGAGAGCTGCATAGGATCATAGCTTTGTATGTACATAGGAGGCTGCTACCCTCATGGCCCTATGGTTTTTAGAAGCCTAGTTGTGTAAAAACACAAGTACCCTTACTGAGCACAGTTGGATTGTCATTGTTAGCACAGCAATTTTGTGAGCAGCACCAACTGGCCTTCCATGAGGGACATAGACCCCAAAGATGAATTTACAATCACCCAATCAGTAGTTAAGGTTGCTCTTGAATAGGGTAATTGAAGAGCATTGATTCACATGCAGTGGGAGCCTATTACAGAGGAGTGTGAATCATTGAGAGATATGTCTGTCTCCCCAATATGTTCTGTTTATGTCACAGGATAGATTGAGAACCATGGACCAAGTTATTTTGGTCCCATTTGATTTGCAGATGTGCAGCATTTCCAGTAGAGCAGAGTCTGAAACTGCTCTGTAGGGCAGGCATTGGTTACCTCTCAGCAGTCTGCACATGATGCTGAGTACACTGACAGGTCTTTCAGTCTTTCCATGTATGTCATGTTTAGAGGCCCTGGAGTCTCAAAGGCACAACTCTGTGTTTTCTCCAATTGCTGCAGGTGTCTGGTGAGGTAGAGACAGAAGGGAGAATTATACTCAATTAGCAGTCTGATAGGGGCAGACTACAGAAGAGGTTTGATCACCCTGGTCTTGGATGTGATGTCAATATATATATGATGTGTGCAATGCAGAATGTGTGTGCCACCACTATGGACATATAGTGAAGAAAGTGTAGGTTGCTATCAACATGTGTTCCCAAGTCTGACAATACTGTGTTTGAGCATGGAGTGGTGCTATGTATATCATAATTAGCAGGGTTACTTCATTACCAAAGGGGACAATGAGACATTGTATGCATTAAGTTTAGTCCGTGAATTTGGCACCAAACATTTGTGTGTGGCAGCTCCTTCAGAGTCCCTGCCATCACTGAGGGATTCTATATTAGTGTGTTCAGTTACCAATCATCTGCAGACTTGGTAAACAACAGGCCATCTACCAATGCCTGTGCTTCAGGGAAGTAGTTTGCAAACAGTTGGGAGCCCAGCACAGATCCTTATGGCATTCTAATGGCAACTGGCTACTGGTGGAGTTGCAGTCTCCAACTCTGAGAGTGCATGTTATGTCAATGAGCCAGTTGCCTATCCCTATATTACCGTATGGCTTAATTCCCACATGGGAGATCTTCACTGTGACACATGAATGGGGATAGTGTCAAAGGACTTGGATAAATCAACATAGGTGGTATGTCCTGTTATCCCTCATCCAGGTCTGTTTTGTCAGTATCCAATAATTCCACAAGGTTCAATAAGCAAGATCTACCCTTGACAAAAACAAAATGGGTAGGGTCAAGTGTGTTGAAGGTCACCTATATCCCTATGGATATGGTCCATGCTGATTCCTTCCCTAGCCTTGCAGATAAGTGTTTTTAGGCATATGGGTCAATAGCTGTAGTTCTGCATGTTACCAGATTGATGTGCATTGCATAGCAGACAGTATTTGATATTGCATTTTGTACTGTGATTGATATATGTGTGGAAAAAATACTGAGACACCAGGGTTGCAGTACTTGAGTGTGGCAACAGATAGGTGTATTGTAAATATGTGATATATTGTTACATAGGGCCCTCAGTTTTCAATGTTTGCACATGTAATTTCATCTCATACACAGGAAATGGACAGTAAGCAGTAATACAGCATAATATAAACATTTCTATAGTGCAGTGAGCACCATGTTCGTGCGATGGTAAGCAGATGACAGTAGCAAGCAAAGCAAATTTAAGGTTATTGGATGTACAGGCCATTGTGTATGCGTGTTAGACAAAAGTGAAGGCCATGGCAGTCCAGATAGCAGAAAAATGCTTACAGTACACAAAATACCCAGAGTCATCCATTTGATAATATATGTGATAATACATAGATAAATGAGTACATAACTGACACAATACTAGTGCCTCAGCCCTCATACATATAATTAATATTAACTACACCACGTCAAGTGTCATAAGTGAGGGTGACTATAGTGGAAAGTGGAACAGCAGTAAAAGTGTATGGAAAATGCATTATTTGAACCCAGGACATGTGTATGGTAGTCCTACACTTACATCTGTTGCCACAAAAAGGTTGACAAAACACTTGTCTATGTTGCAATTCATTGCTATAAACTGCAATGTCACAACTGTAAAACAAATGCTGCACATCCTGTACTAAAACACAAGACCAGCTGTACTCCAGCCCTACACTTAGCACCTGCTGCCACATGACTAATGATATGACATTCCCATTTTATTAATTATTCTTAAGGTATTGCTGTTAACTGCAGTGCAACACCATTTATCAGGTTTGTGAGATGCCAGGTTGTATTAATTCAATGCATTCAGTTTCTATTTTTGGCTGTCTGGGTCCTATCTGGCCAGTTGTCCAGTTTGCACACAGACGTGCAATACACACAACCAAAACCTGACATTCATTTTTCTCAAGTTCCTGTGTCTGTGCTAAGTGATGCATCACACAAACACTGGTCAATATAAAAAAAAGCAAGAAAAAGAAAAAAGGGAGAGGTAGTTGAAATGAGGAAAACCAACCTATGACATACACACTAGAAAATGTTAGTACACATGAGATGTTACTACATTGGTCTGGATTAGAACTCACACTCCAATGCACCTTCAGAACACAAGATTGGTGCCATATCCCTCTTTGTCACACAAACAGCGTTGCAGCAAGGAACTTAACTCAATATGCACACAACTACTGCAACAGCATCTACAGTGATATCAAACCATACAAGTATTATTTGTACATTTAGTAATTTTGGATGTAATACACCTAGTGATCACCCAACCTGTCATGATTATTGCTTGCAAATATACAGCTCTGTCTTATATTTCTGTTAGTTGGTCATTCTTCATTTATCTGAGCAGCAATCTGAGACATGTAGTGTGTCAGCCATTCTATATCATTGGCCTTAAAATGTGTGAGGATATTAATTGGAAATAATATCACATGCAGTAGGCAAAACATGAAGGGTAGGTTGGATATGAAGAATCACAACCTGTTTACATCTAAAAATTTGTAGATGTGACCTGACACACCCACTGGAAGTAAGGCAGCCTGCAGTGCTGTTGTGTTTTCCTTCTCCCAAACACTAATCAGACACAGTTGCAATCCATTAAAACCAAACACTGAGGGAGTGGCTGCACTATGTTTACATCCCTACATGGACCCAATTTTGGGCAGATTCAGCAATTTTAATGAGTTCACACTGCATTTGCATATTTGCATATCACAGCCCTGAATCTACACCATATAAAAAGGCAACCATGTAGCTAGGCAAACTGATCAAGAGAATACTTGTTTATGTGGAGAAGAGTGAAGATACGCCATTAGTTTGGGATATATCTACACAGAGTGTATTGAACTTTCAGAAGGCATGCTTACATTTGTTCAGCTACATAATGCATATGCTGGAATGTCTTTAAGAAAATTCTGAAGCAAAGGATGTTACACTTTTACCTGTATGCATTAGTTAGTAGTGTACTGATGACATGGGCATGTTTACCAAGCAATTTCAAAGGTATACATGATTACCAATACATGAAAATGGAATGCTTTGTGATAAATATGTAAAAATGTCTTAGGGACAGTTCCTTTTAGTATTTCAAAGATAGTTTGTTAGCAAAATGTGTCATTTTTCTGTTCTTTTGGGGAGGGAGCAAAGCTGAGTTACCATTATGACACAAACAAGGATAGAATGTTGTTTTGTGGGTGGGGGAGCATAGATGAGTTATTGTTATGACACAAACAAGAATAGACTGTTCATTTGTTGGTGGGGAGCAAAGGAGAGTTACTGTTATGGAACAAACAAGGATAGACTGTTCTTTTGGGAGTGGGAAAACAAAGGTGAGTTGCTGTTATGGCACAAACAAGAATAGTCCACAAAATAGCAGCAGGCAAATAACTCAAAAGTAAAAATAAAAATGAAATGCTGTGTCAGTAAGATTTATTAGATCCAAAGCCAGCAGTAAGCGCTTTCTCCTCTTCTCTTAGAGACATTATCAGACTATGGCTTTGCAATAAAAACATACATTTAAATACTTGAATGGTTCATTCACCAATTAACATTTAAAAACACAGTGTCATAAAACATTTATAGTATAAAACTATACCTAATACCAGTCATTTAAAACTATCTAAAACTAACATTATCAATGCTTCAGCCCCTTCCTTTTTAAATACATTATGAATTCCTCCCTATTATTTAATCCTGGAGGGAAGCAAGCATTTAATCTTACTTGAAAACAATATTCCAACCAACCCAATTCTTCCTTAACATTTACTATAGTAACATTAGAGTGTACAGTATCCAAAACTATACATCTAAAATTTATTTTACATTTCTTCTCAACATAATGTTTACTCATAGCATTTTTCATATCTGCATGAGAAACCAGCGAAGAGTGGGTCAAAGTACAAGCTGTGATGGAGAGATTCTTAATGGATGTTTACTCCCCCCCCCCCCCCGGTTAATCCATTCAGTGTGGAAGGAAGTGCCATATGTGAAGAAATGATGAGCTCTATCTTTAACATCAAAGAATGCTTTCATGCTTTAGAAGAAGATTTTTCGGCATTAAAATGCCTTCAGTGGGACAATTTATATTTTGACAACAGTCTAAAAGTAAAACAAGTCCCAAAGGGACTAAGAATTAAAAATCTACCAGCTGGAAAGGATTTACCAAAAGATCTCACGGAGAAGTGGCTTGAGATCAATCAGAAGGTGGGGCTTATGTGTATTATCCTTCTGTTGTCTTTTAGGATACCCACGAGTATCCAACCCAGGAGTGTCAATTCATGGAGATCCCCCTTCACTGATGCCGAGAACCAGGTGATTGTGGATGGGTTTAGGCAACATGGTGCTTTTCTGCTGGAGGGTGGATAGGGAAATATGGCATGTAGGATGTGAATATGGCAGCAGATAGTAGAAGATGTAAATGCCATGGGTGGCCATGGCAGGACATACTATCAGGTGCACCACAGGGCCACTGACATGATCACATCTGCACAGAGAAGAGCAGCTGCAGTGGGCTGTGACCAGATGGTTACCAGGGGAAGGCCTGCTAGGGAACTACCACTAACCCCCAGTGAAGAGTTCCTGGCCAATATCAGAGAGTCAGACAGCTCCTAGGAGAGTGAATGTCCTGGATGTCATTGCAACAGTTTCTGAGACACCAAGCACATCCCAGGAGGAGCTTCCAGGTAGGCTTTGGTATCTGAATAGTTGAATACTGGTGTATAGTAAAACAATTGAAATCAATAAGTTAATTCTGTGTCATGTCTTTTTTGTGGGGGGATTGAAGATTGCTACAGTTATAAGCTTAGGGTAGAGTTATCAGCCACCTTCTTGTTGAAATTATAGTTAATGGGCATATGAAGGGGAAATGTATTACTCCCATGTTACCGTTAGTTGTGATGATGCTGCCCTTACCTCTTGCTTAACTTCTTCCACTGGACTACTTCGGAGGATCTCATCTGCAGATGGTAAAGCAAACATTTTTATGTTAGTACTGCTGAGCAATTTAAAGAAATATTTTAGTGTGAGATATTGATCTCAGGTAGGCCTGTTGTGTGTATTGCTGCACTGTCTGTAATATTGGCAGCACTGTCAGTTTGTTAACATATATTGGACTATAGCAGTGTAGGTATTAATTTTTTCCTTTGCTTGTTGCTTTTCATCACAGGTGATCATAACAGTAGGAGTGTGGGCCCTGTGCCACCTGATGTCAGTGTATCAGCAGACTGAGACACAATCGGGGAGTGCAGAGGTTGAATCTGACATGGAGGTTGACATACAGCCACCCCCTGCATTTCCAATGGGCACAGCCAGTTGGCCTACATCTACCCAGTCCAGTAAGCCCACAGATATCGGACAGGTGGAGGGCAAAGACATTGATCAGGGAAGTGTGGCTTCTGTGGCTTCAATGCCTATTGAGTCTGGCCATAGTCAAAGTGTGGGTGAGGTGCCATGCAGGAGGATTGATAGGGGAGCTTGGAGGTGGCCTGCTTTCCCTCCTCCACCTGTTACAAGTGTCTCTTCCTGTGTCACTCAAAGTATGTTTAGGGCCATTGTGCTGGCACAGGTGCATTCCCATAGGTGCTCTAAACAAATGCACAGGGTTGTAGATCTGGCACAGTCTGACATGTGTGACTGCCTCCACTATGTTGCTTATTCAATGGATCAGATGAATGACACAATGGAAAAAGGGGTGTCTGTGATGGACTGGGTGGAGTCTGTGATGGAAGGGGCAATGTCTCAATGTCTGTGATAGAACATCTGCTGAGAGGGGAACAGCATCTCCATGGGTGTAGATCAGTTACATTATCTGCTTTCAGCCAATGTGGCCATGACCGGTTATGCTCCCATAGTGGCAGTATTTCCACTGCTCTGTCAGTGAGTCTGCTGTCCACACCCAGATGTGGCAGGCCATGGATCATGGTCCTAGGCTTCCCTGTGAAGACAGCTCATCCAGCAGACATCAGTCATGCTCAGGTAGCAGCACTGCAACTGACAGTGAGTGTGGACATACCAGTGCAACTCCTGGCAGAGACAGTTCTCATGGTCGGGGGTGACAACAATGAACTGTCACCTCGGCCATGCACTGCTCACACCTGTCTGACATACCAAGATGTAGAGCCAGCACAGAGGTTGGCTGTCTTCATGCAGACACTCACTCACCAATTTCACCTGGAGGACCCCTACAGACACACACAACAGTAACTCATTTTGTCTCAATGGCCATTTGTTTGTTTATCCACATGTCTGTCTTCTTCTTTTTCTTACTCACACACACTCACTGACCTTTTGTGTCAGCCTAGGCTTCCTATCCCCCCACACAACACCCTCTGCAAGTGATAATAGCTGTGCTATATCCCTGTTTTATATCTTTTGGATTCAAGGATACAAAAGCTTTGTGTCTGATGCTCAGGGTGCATAGCTAACTTAGTGCTTAGTATATCTGCATTTGTGGTGTTGAACTGGTACCCTTGACTTATATTTGCCTTAGAAAGTTAGAGTTGATAGCATCAAAATTTTCCAACTTTATAGTGAATGTTTTTGTGAGGGTTGTGAAGTCAGAAACTGCAATGTGTATCATTACCTTCCTAACTTCTGTCTTTAATTATTTTCAAGTACAAATTTATGGTGCTAAACTGAGGGCATGCAGTGATCATCAGTACTTTTGAGAGGTATGACTGTGTGAATCTTTGATGCCTGAGGCCTACTACTTAGTAATGGACACATGTAAGTCAAATAAGTCTCTGCTGTCACATGCTAAGGTAAGTTCTGTACAGATCTCCCACCATTTACTAACTTAAGGGACAAAGTAATGAAATACAAGGATATGCCACACAGTTATATTATTAAACAACAAACTCCAGGTGCAGGACTTACCTTGTAAATGCAGCAGTTGACACAGTTTTGGTTCAGGGCTGACTTCATCTGATATAAGCAGTACACAGCCAATACATGGGGACGTAAAAGTTGTGTGAGCTGCCTGGTATAAATGTTAGTATATGTGTGTGAGTAGAAGGAAGGTTTCAGGCCCCTAGGTGGTGAGTGAGTGTTCTATATGTTGTCTCTTAGCCAATGCTAGGGCAAACTGAGCAGGCCTACATCTCTCTACAGCCACAGCAGCTGCTGGTTCCCCCTTGTGACTCTTCATCTGCCTGTGGCTGTGGTGACCTTAATATTGGTAGTGGGATGATATTTCTGGTTTGAGCATGTGCCTCATTATGGCATTCTTCCATGTGTGTGTGCATTTCTGATGGGTGCTATCAGCCACGGTTCCAGTGCATAGCCTGCATCCCCTAGTAAATGCCCCTGTAGGATATCCCCCCTAGTCAAAATCTGGTACAATTGGGAGATATGCCAGATATGTGAGTCTTGGCATATGCCAAGGTTGCCATCACACACGTTCAAGTTTATTCCCTTGGTATTACACACAACTTGGCAGTTGATAAGGTGGTAGCCCTTTCTATTAATATATAGCCTACACTGTTCCCTGGGTGGTGCCTTAATTTCTACATCTGTGCAATCTATGGTACCCAGTACTTCAGGGTGGTGTGCTCCACAGTAGACCTCCTGCATATTTCTGGCTCTCTCCTCAGAACTATAGGGAAAATATATGTGGTCGCTGGCATGTTGGAGTATAGCATTCAGGAATTGGTGGAGGATCATGGATGCTGATGCCTGTGACACCCCCAGCATGCCTCTGGTTGGTCTCGGAATGGTACCTGTAGGTAAGAATCTATGGGCTGCACATATCTTTGTCTCCACTGGAATGGGTTCCCCTTGGTTGGCTCTGGCTCTGAGCCGAGGATGGCAGAGGTCACAGAGTTCCTATAGTGTATCCCTGTCCACCATGTAGCGCTCCACAATTTCCACATCATGTAGGTTGTGAAAAGTTAAACAGGGCCTGAAAACTCTTCAACTTCTCAGCCTAAGCCTTTTAGCAGCAGCAGCAACATTGGTTTCAGCCTGTAGCACAGTCAAATGTATTAAAGCAACAGCAGCACTTAGCATTCTGCTTGTATAGCCTCCTTTCCATGCTTGTATTCCAAAAGTTTTGGAATCTTCAGGAAAAACCAACACGGAGTCTACACAGATGCTTTATAGCTTGTTGAATAGCTAAACTGTGCTGGATTGCTTAATTAGCATGCAATTCAGCAGTTTATGCTGTATTTAGCATACCACTGTGTTTACCTGTTTTGTGCGGTGGTGCATGCCTTTGCACAGCATTTACTGAATCTAACAGGTTCCTTGGGTGAAAAACAGCCGTGTAGGCTTTATTGAATCTTCCCACAGTAATCTACTTTAGTCCTTATATTTCCTTTTTAAATTAATTCTCTCTCTCTCATATCCCCAACACTATATTCAATAGCTCTTAAACTATTTAATTATTTTAATATTTGATATTCATTTTCTTTGTTTTATTTCTTTCTTAAATTACAGTTGAAGCCACCCATTATAATAATGTTAATTTTTGCAGTAAAAAAAGTCTTCAAAAAGTTAAATAACTGTACTTGTCCTTCTACTTTTTTAAGAATAAATAAAACAGCAATTCTTATAAAAGTACACTTTATTTTAATATATCAGTAAGCTTCCCACCTTTTCAACCATAACAACCAATACCTTAACAACATTGCTTTTAACTAGTGTAAGCATGTCCATCTTATCTCCTTCATCCACAAATTTTAAGCTGCATCTTTTTCTTTCTTAAACATCTCACATCTAATAGCTGTATATTCTGCAGTTACTCTTTGACACCAATTTAAAAGAGTTATTCTCTTCAAAGCCCGTTTTGTACTGTTCACATTAACAGATAGCACATTTGTTCTACCCTTTCCCTTTTTATTTTAGATGTTGTACTTTTCAAGTTTCACTTCCTTTGCCATACTCTGTTGCCTATTGATACTGTCTCTCCATACCCTTCATTATGAACACCTCATGCTCCTCATCAGCTTCATTAAGTCATACTGGGTGTGTTTTTTAATCCGATAAGTTTTGCTCTGAATTAAATCATGCATTATTTTTTCTCTCTCATTCATTTTTCCAACTGCAGTACTGTCTTTGTATGAATGTCCTCCTCCTTCTTAGTTTATTATTTTGTTATTCACATTCAGTTCCCTTGCCACCTCACAATCAATCCATAAATGTCCCTCATTATAACATCCAATATTAGTTTTATCATTTGCTTTCTCTTACCATGCTGTGTACATCTCTGCTGATTACACTCATTAATTTAACTGTTCAGATGAACAACTTAAGTAATATGATTTGGGTTTTCCCCAGTAATGTACCATTCCTCTTTGTCCATTAATAGTACCCACATTTCATGCATGCATAAGTTCATTTAGCACTTCCAATCAAAACACATCATACATGCCCTAGTCCACGTCTTTCATCCAACAACGGTTTGTAACCTCACTGACATTTCTCTTTCAAATAGTTCTTTATGTCCTCTTTTCAAATTTCAGTAGTTCTGAATTGCACGGTTAATCGATTTTTGTTGTTGTTTGTTGTTGTTTTTTGTTTACTCTGAACATTTTGGGGTAGAATAATGAAATTATTCCAGTGGAATTCTCTTTTTTTTCAAACATAATTATAAATCTTTCTAGTAACAAAAACATTTCAAATGTTACATCACAAGTTGTTTCTCACATCCAAATGTATTACTGCTGCTTTAGGGAAACTTACAGCTGCTTGAATTTCAGTAACCTGCAACCAAGGACTCAAATGGCGTTTACCTCATCAGTCCAGCTGCTTTTGAGTTCAGCTTTGCAGCTGCTGCACTATCTTCTCACAGCCACACAATTTGTTTTACTCCCAATTTCATTTTGCAGTGTTCCATCAATTTGGGAAAATATTAGTCCAATGCTTTCCCTGACAATAGCTCAGAACTTCCCCTGCTCTATTAACACTGTATCTTCTAGTCTACCTTCCTCAACCTCCATGATTAATATTTCCTCACTTTCCATCACTCCATCAGTAATATAATCCATTGAAGTATAAAAAACAAGTAAATCCTCATTGTTCACCACCATATCATTTTCTTCGACTTTTTCCTCCACCTCCCTCTCATACACTTGCTTCCCTTCAGCCTCTGTGCTGTAAGTACTAGAATGCTTCAAAAGAGTAGGGTGCTGCTATATTAGAAGTAGTGAATATAGTAACAGAGATACAACAATTGGAAATAAGATCTTTGGGGAAGGATAGGAGCAAATTACATAGGAAAAAATTAGAATTCTGGGAACAATGCATACAGGGGAGGAATGAGGTTTAAAAGAAGGCAGGACTTAAATAAGCTATGTAATCTTTGACTAAATGATTGAGTAAATTAAAGTGATGCATAATGTTTGCAACTGGGAGTGTCAGTGTGGTTTTTGATATAAAATGCTTGTAACTGAGATTGTGTTGGTGTGCTTTATTTTAATTTATATATATGTATGTATGATTTTTTTACGTCATAAATGATGGTTTAATAAAGATGTTTCTTGTTTAAAAAAGGGTCAGAAATTGAATAATTTATGTAATGTTGCTTAGGTTATATGATATATAGCAATATATGTGAAGTATAATGTTTGTTAATGTTAATTTAATGCAGTTTGATTACTTTTGCATAAATGTAAATTTGCCTATGTCACAAGTGATAATTCAATACTTGTGTTAAAAAAGAGTAAGGTCTTGCTTTATTTAGACTGCTTAATAAAATGCATGTTTTTTACATTATTTATATTTTCATATTGACAATATTTACACATTCAGTTTCACATTAATAATATATACAGTTTGATATTGTCAGAATTATATTCTCGTTACATTTGCATTGTTCTCTTATTGTTCCCTTTTAGTTTTTCCGCCCTTCCCTCTAGCCCCATCTTTTCTTCCATATCCATCTTTTTACTTCAGCTAACACATCCTCATCTTCTCTATTTCATTATAGAGTAATTCCTCATATCTTCTTTTCAACAATAATCATATTAACACAAAAATATTCTGTTTTATTTCTCAGTTTTACATTTCCTTCCTTTGTTATGCTTTCTATACAGTATAATATCCATATTTATATTTCTGAATCATTACCACTTGCATTTTAGACTTTTTGCAAAACATTTCATTCTTTTTACATTACAAAAAAACGTGTTTTATTTCTTCCTCATTACACTCATTATGTATCTTTTTCTCTATTACTTTATATTTTATATTAAGTTTTACTTTTAGTTTATCCAGCAAAATTCTACATAGATAATCCCCAATCATAAAATATCTCAGACCTTTTCCTTCTATTTTTAATAGCATTCTTTACCTCTTCCTTTAATTCTTTTCATGGATATACCAAGTACTATTTTTCCATAGCTGCATTATACCATTATTTTCTATTTCCATCAATCTCTTTAAATTTTAACTTCCTTAACTGATCTTTAATTTTATATTCTTTCCTTTCTGACTTTTCCTGTTTGCAACTTATTTTCTTTCCTCTCTCATTTTGCCATACGTCATATCTCATGTATAACACTTTTCTTATAATTTTTGTTTCTCTCCCTATTCCATTCCTTAATATCCAAAACAGATGCAATGATGCTAAAAATGTCATATATTTTTAATTCAAAACTTATTTTTTATCCTGTAACACTCCTCTTTTAACTGGGTTCAGTTTTTGCCCCCAAATAAAACTGAAAAAATATATCTTACAATTCTTTCTTCATCTTAGCTGGAAACATATTAATCACAAAAAATATGTTTAATATATATATATATATATATATATATATATATATATATATATATATATATATATATATATAGAGAGAGAGAGAGATAGATAGATATATATACACCATTTTTCCTGATAAATAACTTTTTAAATTTCTTCCAGTTTTTCTCTCTATTGTGCTATTATACTTTTATACTCTCCAAACTGCACTCCCAGTAAACTCATTTCTTTTCAGGTATATAACATATGTCATTTATATTCTTAATTTCACCAAATGCAATACTCTTTAATTTGTTTATCAGTTTTCAGTCCTTACTACAATATTACTCATCTAAACTTTGTTTTTAGAAAAAATAACCAAATCATCTGCATATGGCAAACATGTGGGCATTACAATTCCTTTCTCCATCTTCCTCTTGCTTCTGTCATGCTGCAAGTGCAAGTTTACATTACTATATTCATCATCTACTCAAAAAGATATATACACAAGGGACATCTTTGTTTAACTCCTTTGTCAGTTCTTATTTTTCTTTCCATCCATCCATCCATCCATCCATTCATCCATCCATCCATCCATCCATCCATCCATCCATTTACCATAGCTTTCACCCAGGATTTTTCAAAGCATATTCTTAATACATTCACTAGCCCACCACCCCATCCCACATGCCTCCACTGTCTTTCATACTGGCTTATGGATCACCCTGTTGAATGCTTTTGCTACATCTCATGTTACGAATCTTACCTCCTTATGTTCTTTAAAATTCTACTGTTTTGACCATTACTAACAGTTCTTTCATTTTTCTCTGCCTTTTACAACAAAACCCTATCCCTTAACTTCATCCTATGCCATCTGCATCCTTTTGAATTATTTTCATAAAACATTTATAATTATTTCCTAGTGTTATTGGCCTCCAATTTTTATATTTTTCCTTTCATCTTTTTCATATAAATTTAATCACCCCACCATATATCTTTTCTTCTTTTATAACTTTCTCCAAGCACTCATTCAGTATTTTAATGAACACTCCTTTTTTTTATTTTCATCTATTCCTTTATAATAATTGCAACTTAGTACACCTAGTCCTGGTGCTGATTCCTCCCTTCCCTCCCTTAATGTTTCATCGATTTCTTCCATTTTATTTTTTTCTTCTTAATGTTTCTTAACATTTCCATCCTCTTTCACCTTCCAGTTTTCTTCTTCTACTTCTTCTCTTTTCACACATTTTATTTAAATACTTTTCATTCAGTTCCATAATTTCTCCTGGATAAAATCCATCCAAGACTTGTGTTTCAAGTTTTTCTCCACCAGCATTGGTCACCATTGCCTGTGCCATCTCTGTTTCAATTCCATAATTTGTTTCCTGTTTATATTTTATATTACCTCCTTCATGCTTCCATTTTATTATTTTTTATTTGATGAATGGCTTACCTTTACGAACCAGATTTTTGATGTCATCAAATCTTCTTATTATCATCTCTAGAACACCTCACTGATTAAGCATCTATTCCATTTGTTGACTTACCCTTGATTGTACATGCTGTTGTCTTTTAGTTAGTTCTGAACAGGGTGCTTTGAAAGAAAAAAAAACTTTATTGTACTGACTATTTCTGTTGGAGAATGACATGAAATAGTTCTGATAATGTGAGGAATGGAGGACAAACAAGAAAGGAAGAAAGGTGAGAAAGAAATTTAGAAAAAGGTATGAAACTTTCTTCTACTTCTCTATCTGACTTGCCTGATGGCTCCACTACATTTATCCAACTGGTTCATTTATTCCATTTTGGATGACAGGCAGGCACCCTGGGGCTGGATGTAAATTGTACAAGCCATTCATTCCTACCCAGGGTACAGAAATTGTCATTTGTTTCCCTATGTGAGAGTCAGATGGTAGACAGGAAGCTTTCAGGTCTGACAGAGTGGCTTACCCCCTTCCTTGGAGCTTCACCCTCCCTACTGCACTCATTTCTACCCGTTGCAGGAAGCATACCTGCTCACATGACATCCACAGTCAGTGTGCTTGTAGAAGAGCAACATGTGCTCACTAGCTCCACATTCTGTGGGTCTATCACTACTAAGTCTAGGTGTCATCCAAGCAGCAAACCAAAGCCACATTCCCTCCCCCAAGACTGGATAAATCAGCAGAAAGAAATTAAAATGCTGACCATAAATCTTAAAAGTTTGATTTCCGCAGTTCACTGAGGAAGTATAAAAGAATGGCTTATAAATGAAATAATGAGATTTATGCACTACGAGATATAGGACATATATGACAAGTACTAATATTCGAGAAAAAACACAGAAATGCATATTTTGGGGGTTCAGGTGTTGGACACTAGGCACAGACTGTTGTTCTGGAGTATCTGAACTTTATATTGGAATTGCACATAAAATATCAAAGATCTATGTTATTATAGGATCATCGGAGGTTACTAGGCTATCAGCCTGCAGGTCATTTCAAGCCTAGCTGTTTCATTCCAATGTAATACCATACATACTCTAGTCAATACCCTGGATTGTATTTATTGACTGCCCATGTCCAGGAGGGTTGTGGGCCCTATCCCTGGTAAGAATTTACAGTGCCCCATCAGTCCTAGATGATGCATAATTATTAATCTTGAGTTTGACACTAGGGAAGGAGGCTGATAAATGTGTATGTCTACAGAAATCTATTATTAAGGAGGCTTTTGCGATAGAAACTGACAATCTGGCAGCTGATGCCTTTTTTATAATACTGAGTGGTAACTTTGATTCAGGTTTTTAAATTGCAAGAAAGGAAACACGAATAAAATATGATGTGTATGTCAGATTTTGCAATGGTCATTTATGATCGTGGCCTGAGGCTATGGTCTTGGATCTGTTCCACTGCACACAGTAATGAGATGGTCACCAGGGGTATGGCCTCAGAGTTCACACAATTGTCATGAAGTAGACAGAAACATAGAATGTACACAAAAATTAACCATCAAACAACTCACTAAATGGATCTAAGCCTTAACAGCATGCAGCAAATCTGCACTGTTGCTCCAGAATATACCATCTGTTCCATAATAAGGGCAAGCCTTCAAACTAAATGCTAATCATTCATAGTTTTGTTCCTAGTTTCTCAAGCCCATTCCCCATATCCCTCTAGATTCAATGCCTTCCAGTAGTGCTCCATTCTTCATAATAACTGTATTTTGAAAAAAGTATTACATCAATAAACACACACACGAGTGTACACAAACTTCCAGAGACAATTTTTTTCCAGAAAATGTTGGCAATATTTCCCAGTGCTACAGTTTTCTCTCCTGGCTGAAGATAGATCACTGCCACCAGTCCATTAATTTGACTAGACAACAAATGTTGCTATTCCACTCTTGAGAAATAAACACCATGGATTACCAAATTACCAACATGGGAAATCGATCTCCACAGCTATGGGCACCCCCTCGTTGGTCAAGTCTGACCATGAGCTAATCACCTTTGACATCCACATCCCATCCCCACCCCCCAGTAAGGAAACCTCTGTAAAAAACTTATCCAAAGCCAACTTCATGCTACTCAAGTCAGAAGTGACAAACTTCATGACACCTATGCAGATGGGAACTGAAAGTTTGACTGCTGAATCCTACACTAAAGCACTGTATGAGCACATCCACTCGTGTATGAATCGTGCCATCCCCAGTAGAACCAAGATGCTCTCCTCCAAAAAAAGGAAGCCAATCTGGTGGTCCCTTGCCATAAACAAACTTTACAACAAAAGGAAGAAACTGTTGCTGAAAAGAGGAAAATCCCAGGATGCAAAAAACTCCCTTACCAGCCTCAGTAAGAAGCTGAGATCCCTCATAAAATCCTCCAAAGCTAGTTATGAAAATAAAATTGTCAAAGATTCCAAAGACAACCACAAGGCATTCTACAGCTATGTCAGGAATCTAAATGGCAATGCTCAGATCTGCTCTGAGCTACAACAGAATGGTATTAAATATACTGATCCCAAGGATATTGCCAACATCCTGGCAGGTCGATTCAGTGCAAACTTCACCCCCCTCTCACCCCTAAAGGGCCCATCTTAATACTGAAAGATTGCCAAATTCCAGTAATAATGGCCACACAGGTAAAAAATTCACTCTCCAAAGCTAAGAATACAGCATCCATGGGACCAGATGACTTCCCAGGCTGTGTACTACATGAACTACAAAATGAACTGGCACCTCACCTAAGTGTCATTTTTAATCATAGCCTCACCTCAGGCTTCATGCCCACTGAGTGGTGCACAGCTACAGTTATCCCACTCCACAAGGGGGGATCCTCCTTGGATCCCAGAAACTACTGCCCCATCAGTCTGACGAGCCTGATCTGCAAGGCCATGGAATGTATTATCATGGAACTTATAAACAAAGACATTTGCAACGTTCAAACACTGGACACCACGCAGTTTTTATTCATAAAGGGCGAATCTTGCCCCCTGAACTTGATTGACTTCTTTGAATCAGTCTCCAGAGCTGTGGACAAGGGTAAAATGGTCCACACAGCCTTTCTGGACCTTGCCAAGGCCTTTGACACCATCCCCCACTCTGGAATTGTAGATAAACTTACTAAGCTGGGCATTAGTCCCTACATCACTCGATGGGTTGCCAACTGGCTTACTGACAGAACCCACACTGTAAAAGTAGCTGACTCCAAATCCATATCCAGACAAGTGACAAGTGGAGTACCTCAGGGTTCAGTCCTGGGACCGCTCTAGTTTGGCATCTACTTCTCTGAAGTACAGGCCAGTATTAAGGGACTCTGGCTAACAAAGTTCACAGATGACTGCAAACTGGGAGCCATTATTGAATCCCCAAATGATGTGGATATTCTGCAAAAGGACTTTACAGAAACAGATGCTTGGTGCCAGAGCCATGGGCTCAAGCTCAATGCCAAGAAATGTATAGTTATCCCCTTTGGGAAAAAACATGTACTTGTGAATTACCACATAGGTGGCAGTACACTAAACATCAAAAGTGTGATAAGAGACTTAGGGACACAGGTGGACATTGGTCTCACCTTCGATAACCACATTGCCACAACAGCCAGGGAATCTTTCTATGTGGCACACTTCATCACTAAGGGCTTTTCATCCAGAAAAAAATGAGATCATTGTCCCACTGTACTCATCCCTCATTAGACCCATTATAGAATACAATGCCCCATTTGGTATGTACCTCTCAAGACATCTGCAACAACTGGAAAGGCCGGAGAAATACCTCACTAAAAGAATCACAGGCCTAAAGTATATGCCCTATGCTGACTGTCTAAAAAAACTCCACCTATACTCTGTCACATATCGTCTACTCAGAGGCAATTTCTGCTTAACATACAAGGTCATGTCAAACCCAGAGCTGTTAGACATGCTACACTTAAAGAAATCCCAATCCCTCAGAGACACATGCTCTAGGGATCTAAACCTTGTCATCACAATGAACAAAACATGCTAGAGGGATAGGTTCCTGAACCAGTGACTCCCCAGACTCTGGAATAGACTGCCCATAAATGTCAAGCAGAGAGCCTCTTTGGCCCTCTTCAAAAGGAACCTTGATGACTGGATGGGAAATAGGAAATTCACCCCGGGGAAAACGTCATTCACCCTGCTAGACAGGGGTGCAGGGAAGTAAATACTGTGGGAAGAAATAGCCAGGGAATTGTTATGGCTAGGCTTGTATAGGCCATAGGGCCGATAGTCTAGTACCAACCTATGAACCTATATAACTATAAACTCAGATGGCAGTATATAGCAGAACAGTCTGGCCAATCAGATGTGGATACCAGTAGCTAGGCACCATTAACAGTGAATACCCTCTTATCAGTTAATAAATAAGAAAATAAATCAATAAATCAACCACAGGCATTTAGCAGTGAATAAATAAAACTATTTAAAAAAAAGATGAATGCTACATTTAACAGTTAAATATACAAAGAAGTATATAACTGCAGAGAGAAAAGAAAATTAACTAGTTTAAGTAGATACAATGCTTAAAAGAAGTATTTGTTTAACCCGTTAAATCTTTCCTAGCAATATCTGTTATGAGGAGGTAATGGGACCTATCTACACTATTTGAATGTCACCTTATAATAGGCAGAGACAAGAATGCAGAAAAAAAATGCTGAAATGCTGAAATGCTGGTACAGAGTAACAAGCCAGTCCTTATCCACAAAGTCTTAGTCAATGGTAACTGAAAAAAAAGTTAAATGATGTATACCACTTCAAAAGTCTCAAGAGAGAAAAAGTCATTCTATTTGACCTGAAAGGGATATCTTGTAATGAGTCCTCATTATGAGGCATACTATTAACATAATTTTATCAAACCCTTCTATCCTCAGTAAACCACAGTCTATAATACTGTCTGGAAGCATTTCATGAGTAATATATTCTAGAAACAACTTCTGTCCTGTTTTACTTAATGGGTTTGTCTCATTCTGGCTAGCAATCCCCCAACAGCACTTAAAGATTAAATTAATTACAGATATAGATCAAGCAGTTGCCTACTCAAAGTAGCAGTTCTTCACCGAAAGAAAAACTCACAGTTATTTAATTTATTGCCTACAGCTAAGAACAGCAACATTTATTACATTTATTTTCATTTATGCTCTGCTGAACATTCTATTTTATACATAGTTGCAGTACTTCCCAAAAGAACACAGTTGCCAGCACTGTTGTAAACCTTATGTAAATTTTTTATATATTGTACAGAAAAACTAACTCAAGCCATAGACATCTTTTCAATCAATTGTACACAGTTCACATTCTACAGCCTTCTAACTCCTGCCTAAATAAACATAATTGCAGATTATATGTAGCTCACAGCTTCATTCAGTCTGATGAAAACAAAATGGCAGAATTATACACAGACATTACACATATACCCCATCTAGACATCAAGCAAATTTTCTTAATATTCTCTCAAAGAATGAATCTTGAGATGAAGGTGCAACCTTTTCATACACCGCTGAGTTCCTTTTATTAAAAGACAGTTTTCAGTGGCATTACCTGCATCATTTAAATACTAATTGTCATGTTGTAGGACTGCAAAAAAAAAAAAAAGCTCTGTCTGAGAAATGTAGAATTCTGATTAGAGTCCTTATGTAACTACTTTAAGGACATATAGTCTATCACTATGGTGATTTTCTTTTACTATACTGGCTAGGTTGAAATTTTTGTAGAAGCTGTATTATGCATTGTCATGAATGGAGATACTGCCAGCACAGCTGTTTGGCATTTTGTAAATAATTATATGCCATTTGTGAATATCAACATGATCTATATATGTTTGTGTTATAACTGTATTAGAACTGTATGTCATGTGTCTGGTCTGTACAGACATGTGTTAAAAAGGTATTTTATAAAGTGCTTGTGCTTAAAATGTAACCAAAGTGTGCCCTGCTGGAAGAGAACAGAAATGTACATGGACTATTGTAACTAACTGTTCAAATGTATATATCCTAACAGTGGATACTGGAATACAGGAGGTTAACTTCAGAAAATAGCTGAAATTTAATTACTTTCGAGGCTAGGCTGGAGTCATAATGTGTGTACCAGGGAGCTTTCTGCATTGTCCTTTGGGTGAATTAATTATTAATTTTGAAATGTGGAGGAATGTAATTGTTTTATGACTTCCAGCATCTTCTAAAGATATGTGGTCTATGTATTTTCACAGGTAGATGCTAAATAATGCCAGATTCCAGCAGTGGGACTTTCAACTGGGATAGAGTCAGATGACAAGAAATTATGTCATTCTGCAAGCTATTCCAGCAGTAATATTTGAGATATTAATTTGAGAAGTCTCTTAGTGAGACAGGTCATTCTGTATTCTGTCTTGAACCTGACAAAAACCATTCACCACCACATCTACCTTAATCTTATGAAGTAAGTTTCTAGTGAACAGTACATTTCTCCTGGATATTGTCAGGAATATAGCAAAGCTTAGTTTAGATGTGTTTCTTTATGTATTTGAGACTGTCCTGCAATTAAATATTTCCTGTTATTTTGAACTCTATACCTTGTGTGTAAGCAGTTACATGCAGTCAGGCTTGGAGTCAAGCATGTGGGTCTAGTAGCCTGGGGGGATCCAGACAGATCACACCCTTGAAGCCAAGACTGGTGAGGTGGTTACTTCAGAGAGGGAGGTACCCTGTAGTGGAACTGAAGATGAGCCACAGCTGCTGGTTGGTACTGATGTTCCCTTGGACAGAGTGACTACAATGGCAGAGGTGAGTAGTAGTACCCAGGCTGATAGTGCGACACTGCTGTCAGAGGATACCAGACTTCCTGTGGAAGGGGAGCTGGGAAGGGTTACAAAGAGACAGTTGAGACAGGCTCAGCTCTCAGACCCTACATTACAAGGCTTGAGGGAGGTAGCCAGGAAGGCACCTGATTCTCAACAAAAAGGGGGAATCTGTATACTGGGACAAAGGGTTACTGTACAGAGACAGGACCCCTGAGGGATGGCTAGAAGGTGAGGTAATACAGCAGTTGGTAGTGCCCATAACTTACAATCTGGCACCTCCAGCCATAGTCCATGACATTCCCTTTTCAGGTCATATGGACATAAAGAGTACCAAGAGACACATTATACAGAACTTGTATTGGCCAGGGATTTTCATGGATGTAACAGGGTACTGCAGGATCTGTGAGTAGTGACAAAAAATAGGCAATCCAGGAAACAAGAGCAAAGCTGCTTTGATGCCTTTGCCAGTGATTGGGGAGCTGTTTCAGTGGGTAGCCATGGATATTGTGGGGCCTCTGAGTACCCCAAATAACACAGGAAAGAAGTATATCCTAGCGGTAGTAGATTATGCTACCAGATATCCTGAGGCTGTGGCTCTGTACTCCATTAACGCAGAAAAGGTGGCAAATGCTTTGTGAGAGATTTTCAGCAGAGTAGGTTTCCCAAAAGAAATAATGACTGACAGAGATTCCAATTTCATGTCAGACCTACTTGTTTGCCTGTGGAAGCACTGTGGGGTGAAGCACCTAAAGACCACCCCTACCATCCCCAGACTAATGGTCTGGTGGAGAGGCTAAACTCTAAACTAAAGACCATGCTACATGCATTTGCAGACCAGTTTAAGAGGGAGGGAGACAAATATTTGTCCCATCTGTTTGCTTACAGAGAGATGCCCCAGGAATCCAAATGTTTTCACCCTTTGAGTTGCTGTATGGGCAGAGGATGAGGGGACCTCTAGATTTGATTTGTGATGATTGGGAGGGTGAGTGTGAATCCCACAAGGAGTCTGTTGTGGTATATGTTCTAAACCTTAGGAACCTCATGGGCATGGTTGAGGAGAACCTGGCAGAAGCCCAACAGCAGGAAAAAGGTCTGGTATGACAGGAATGCTCAAGCTAGAGAGTATGCTGTGGGGCAGCAGGTTATGCTTCTCATTCCTGTCAGACACAACAATGAGCAGACAGCTTGGCAGTGACCTTTCAAAGTGGTATGGAAGGTCAGTGATGGTAACTGCATGGCAGAACTGCTAGGCAGGAGACAGGGGCACAAACTATACTATGTTAACATGATGAAACCTTACTATGATAGGGAGGCCCTGATGCTAAGTATTTGCAGTAGGAGGCAGGAGGAGTCTGAGGAAGATCTATGGCTACAGAGAGCAAGCCAGCAAAATCCCCAATTGCTATGGTGGAGCCTAGGATGGCAAGCATATGATATGACAGTGCAGCACTGTACTGGGGTCAGCAATGCAAAGGCAGCTGGGATCTCAAGATAGAATATGGGGTAATGTATTCTCAGACAGGCTCATCCCTCTCAAGTAACATTTCTTAAGGGTCACTTAAAAAACTACCTTGAGTCTTCGAAGGGGGAAGAAGTGTCATGAAAGGAGATACCGCCAGCACTGGAATTTTGTAAATAATTATATGTCATTTGTGAATATCTACATAATCTATATAAGATGCTTGTGTTACAATTGTATTAGAACTGTATGTCATGTGTATATCAAACTGGTCTGTACATACATGTGTGTTAAAAAGGTATTTTATAAAGTGCTTGTGCTTAAAGTGTAACCACAGTGTGCCCTACTGGAAGAGAACATAAATGTACATGCACTATTGTAACTGCCTAAATGTATATATTTTAACAGTGGAAATTGGAATACAGGAGGTTAACTTCAGAAAAATAGCTGAAATTAAATTACTTTATAGTCTAGGCCAGAGATATAATCTCTATACTAGGGAGCTTTCTGTATTTCCATAGGGTGAAATAATTACTAGTCTCGAAATGTGGAGGAATGAAATTGTTTTATAACCTCCAGGATCTGCCAAAGATCTGAAGTCTATATATTTTCATAGGTAGACGCTAAATAGTGCCAGATTCCAGCAGTTGGGGTTTCACCTGGTATAGAGTCAGATGACAAGAAATTATGTCATTCTGCAAGCTATCCCAGCAGTAATATTTGAGATATTAATTTGAGAAGTCTCTTAGTGAGACAGGGCATTCTGTATTCTGTTTTGGACCTGACAAGAACCATTCACTACCACATCTGCCTTGCTCTGATGAAGTAAGTTTCTAGTGAACAGTACTATTCTCGTGGATATAGATAGGAATATGGCAAAGCTTATTTTAAATATTTTTCTTTATGTATTTGAGACTGTCCTGCAATGCTGTTTTAAATATTTCCTGTGATTTTGAACTCAGATGGCATTGTGAATATATACCTAATATTTTCTTGTTCTTTTATTATTTATTATTAAATATATTTAAACCTTTCATCGTGGCTGATCTATCTAGAGATATTTAAGTTTTGAGTGTACTTGCATATTTATTTGGTGACACTGTGTGGGTCACTTCTAATAGCCTTGCTCTTGGTCAAACTACCATTTGTATTAATATTAATATTACACAGTAAGATTGAACACCCTTTGTTAAGGGCCTTAAAGTAGCTAATAAGGAGTTGACTGGTGGCAGTGGTAACTACCTTATATTCTGGGCAAAAGGGGACATAGTCAGTAAACCTGTGCCAGCTTTTCCCAGCTGTGTGTGTGTGTGTGTGTGTGTGTGTGTGTGTGTGTGTGTGTGTGTAAATCAAACCTCAAAGAGTGTGTGTGTGTCAGCTACTTGGGCAGGGGCACAAAGCAGTGGTTGGACAGAGAGGGTGGTGGTAGGCTTTGACTTGATCACTCAGCTGAGATCTCAGCTCTATAGCTGTGCCAGTGGAGAGTCTTACTGGGGATCTGGAGAAAGAGGGATAAACCAGCCCCGGACTGACTGTGGTGTCTGTGTGTGCTCTTAAGGGAAATTGCACTTGATGCAGAGAGCTGCATCTGGAAATACAGTGTGTGTACATGTTATTCTCCCAGTGTACATCACCCACTGTTGCCAGTGGTGAGGATTGAGACTCCTTGATTATTGGTCCAATGGTGGGCCATCACATGCATAAACACCCATTTTCTACAGATGCATAGGATTCATCCCTCAGCTGAAATCTCCATCTTCGGCATACTAAGAGGTGTTCTTCTCCCCTTAAGAAAACCTGGCTAAATGCAGCCTTTAAACCATGGTTTGAAGCACCCAACTGCACAATAAATTATTGATTATAGAAAGGGCTGGCTATCACAAAGGGTTCACTCAATATCTTTTTAATCGTTTAGAATGCCTGCATATAGACTGGGGTCCAAACAAACATATCAGGTCTATCCTTTCTGGCCATAGCTAGCTGGTCTTGCCAAACTTTTTGCTGGTACTGTGCATGTGCTTCCCACTCTCATGCCAACTCCGTGTGATCCCTTAGGCTAGTCCTGAAATTTAGAACACATTCCACAAAATAATCCTTGTGGAAAACACATTCATACTCCTACTCATCTTAAATTACATCAAGGCCCCCCCCCTCATCCTTTGACCATGCAGCAAATCAGTGGATGAAAAATAAAACGTGCATTCCTGTGTTCCTGCTCCTCTTTTTTTGCAAAGAAGAACTGGAACAGGCAATTGTCCTGCTCCTACTTGAACTGGTTAACTAGTACTATCAATATGGTCTTTGGGGTAGAGTTAAACCATTCCACCACATCATTAGTCTATAAACGGAAATGCTGCTGCAAACAGATCAGCGGGTCTGACATGAAACTAGCACCTCCACATCTCAGTATTTTTTTGGGGGATATCTGCAGTCTTGTAAATGTTAGAGCATTTGCCACTTTCTCTTTCTCTTTCTCAGCAAAGGACAGAGTGACTGCATTATGTGATCAGGTACATATAGTTTGGGGTAATAAGAAACCTCACAATGTCCACAATTACACTCTGAAATAATTCTTCAAAAATAGGCAAAGACAAGAAAGCAGTTTTAGCTTTATCTCCTGTCATACCAACCTGTTGATAGTGCTCACACATTTTGCAATACCCTGTTGCATGCTTTGTAATACTAGGCAATGGAAATTCTGCATAATAGTTTTTCTGAATGCTTTTATGGCAGTATGGTCTGGAAAGAGGATACTGCATGATATGGCCAGAAGTGCTTGTCTGTAGGCTTGTGGTACTATCAGCTGCAATACCACTTCTCCCTCTAGTATTGCCATAGGAATCTAGTCTCTAAACAATAGCCTTTTGCTCTACAATACAGACTTAGTAGTTTCCTTAGCTAACCCTCCTTCAGGTTCTGTAAAGTAGAGTTTGAGATCTGAGACTCTCTCATCTCTTTCTTTGTGACCTTCATCTCTTCCAAAGGATATCTGGTATGTTTGGACAAAGGTACCTGAAATTACTGCTTGCTACTGCCACTGAACTTTATCCTTAAAACAGCCCCTTTTAAGAAAACCCAAGTATCTTTGACAGCTGTAACTCATGTTCAGGCTCACTGTTACTAACCAGTTCCCCCCAAAATAGCCACATCACCAGACTCATTAGCTAGTGTGGGCACTTGGGCACTAACACTGTCCAACCTCCCCCACACCCACTGCCTTCCTCACATGCTTACCTCCATGCCTGGCTGCATATAACCACATGCTCACCAGGTACTACATTATCATAACAATTTCCCATTTAAAACATCTGCTGGGATGTCATCAAACACTGCTGCCTGTTTTTTTTTTTTTTTTCACTTGGTTTGCACTGTTTACTCAGGTGTGACACTGACATCTTAGCATATTCATCAGGATTCATTTTTACTTGATTCCTAAGTGGTCTAACTGAAAAATAAAACATCTGCTGTGCAATCTATATGTGCATGCTTGTCATATGAGTACAAGAATACATATGCTCTTGGTGACAAAACAGTTTTTCAGGTTATGTATCCTAGATGACCCATGTTCTACTAGTAGCACTAGTGCTGGAGGGGCCTCAGGGGAGTATGGGAGTAAGCTGCTGATGTTGGCTTGCCCCTCCTTGGGGGAATGAGGCAGCCTAGGCTCACTGAAATAAGCAGGATATGAGTCTGGAGATCTCTGTGCTGCATAAGCAATAAGATGTTTAGTTAAAAGGCTGCACATGAGCAGAAGCATGCATGGATGCATCTCTTGAGGGCAGTGCTCAAAGAACTAGCAAGGCTGCAACAAGGAGACAGACATATGGGTACACTCCCTTACAGCAGTACAATACTGCACCAACATCTTTGATTGCTTCAGTGGCCCTGGATGTGGATTGGTTTGAGCATGGGGCGGCTAAGGCAGGTCTGGTAGTCCCAGTGAAGGAAGAGAGAAGAGGAGCTGATGGCAGATGATAGTCAGTTACAGGGAGAAAAAAAACAGCTGTTCTGGCAAAATAAGTCCAATTCCAATATTTACCTCTATCTCCACAATTTAAGAAGTCTTTGGATCCACTCCAATGCCCACAATAATCTGATGACCACCAAGTGTTATGGTCTCAAGATTCAAACTACTGACTCCAAGCAGATTAAAATATCAAATGTGCACACAAATAAATCAATAAAAATACTCATTAATTGAAGCTTCACCTCAAGAGTATTCAGGAAATATGAACTGTTTCCCCAGATTATCCACAACCAGTAACACCCTTCACAGTGAAAAGTCACCTCAGGTTTAACTTCAGTCCAGAAGATAAAATAGGTTGTGTTCATTAGCCAAGTAATTAGAGTTTTTGTGACAAATAAAATTTAAGGCACGATCACAAAGTGATGTTCTACCAGCTCAGTGGCTGCATTTACAGCTGTGATGTACAAAAAGAGTATACCACATTAGCATTCTCATCCTCATATTTTACAAAGAAAAGACAAATACTTAAAGAAATAATATAATGCATTACAGTTGGATCATGACTGAAAAGTGTCCTTAGACTTGTCCATTTACCTGGTTAACAACAGATGGATAGATAGACAGATAGATAAAATATTAAAGCAAACGAATGTAAATCACTATTCAGTATGTACCAAAACATCCAAAAACAGTGGGTACAAAGTGTAGATGGAAATTAGGAATCTGCATCTAATATCTGCAATGTGCTAGATTCCTGTCAAGCTTACCAAAATGGGATTCCTTAGGAATGTTGCTAGTTTCTTCCAGTTTTTAGCTACTATCCTGCACATTCACGTTTGATAATTTGAAACAGAAATGAGTGTGTTGCCTCACTTCTCTGCTAGCTTACAATAGTTGATTTAATATCTTCATACACTTTAGTCCTTTTGAATTTCATACCTCTGCTTTTTTAATCCAGCACTCTACAGCACCAGTTACTAAGACTATAGTTTGCAAGATTTGAAGTGGGTCCACTTACAGACTATCACTGCTAAACCCTCCATTTCATTCCCATTAAACTACTGCAAGTTATATGCACTTCTCTCACTGTGTGTGGAATTTTGAGATCAGTTTGGGATCCCTGTAAATACATTTCTTACTCTGTCTTAAATGGAAAGTGTTTTCTGTATTCCAGTTTCCCAATTCAAATCTACATGTCTCTATAAATCACTGTCAACTCTGAGACCATTTGCAAGAAATCTGCAACAGTAAAAACAAGGCACTTCCATGTGAGTGAACACTCACATTATCATATGTCACATTATTTGGTCTAAAAGCTAGTATCATACTGTATCAAACTATGGAACTACCCCTTGCTAGTTATAGATACCAACTCCAAGATTACACCACAGTACGGAAGGGACCAATACCCTGCTCTCTGCTGTGCCAAGATCCCACCAATACAGGCCCCTGAAATATCCATGATTTGATATTGTGTGATTTAAGCTTTTTGACTCAATAATGTGAGCCTTTTCTTTTCTGACAAGGACCCCACAAATATATATAAATGAACACGCATACATATATATGTACGGTTCTAGAACGGAAGATCGACACGCAAAAGACCGACACCGACTTCACCGACGCGAAAACACCGACAAAGAAATAACCGACACTACAAACCACGGACATTTCACAGGTAAGGGGTTAAAATTCGCTAATCAAGCCTACCATGTTCAGGTAAGGTGGCAGTGTTATGCATGTGTGAAATATAAACCCCTTACCTGAACATGGTAGGCTTGATTAGCGAATTTTAACCCCTTACCTGTGAAATGTCCATGGTTTGTAGTGTCGGTTATTTCTGTGTCGGTGTTTTCGCATCGGTGAAGTCGGTGTCGGTCCTTTGCGTGTCGATCTTCCGTCCTAGAACCATATGTACATATATATATATATATATATATATATATATATATATATATATATATATATACACATATATATTATTATAAACATATATGTATATTTTATATATATATATATATATATATATATATATATATATATATATAGTTTACTATTAAAACATCAAACATCAGAACATAAACCGTTCAGAAATGCGGTTAACATGTTTGATGGTTGGAATACTAAGTAGGCTGGAGTATTGGAAACTAATTCAGGTGAAGATGAATTCAACTTCTGAAGTCTGATATCCCTTTTGCAGCAGTACATACAAACCAAAACCGTACTGCACAGCACTGGCAGTTATGTTTTTGTAGGGGGGCAAGCCCCCCTGCACCCCCTGCCACTTATATATTCCAACTCCGAGATCCCACTACAGTGTGGAAAAGGGTAAATCTCCCGATCCGTACTGTCCCACAATCTCAATATGAAACATCTCCCACGTATGCACCACCTTCCATACTACATATTATGCCGACAGTGTAAAGGTCAACTGCATAGTAACGAATGCCGTATTACAGTCGGTCTTCCACAGTTGACATTTCAATCTTCTTCTAAAGGTATCTGCATTCTGATTACCGCACTTGTCATTTTGACACAAAGCATGCTCAACATATTAATAGTTAACCTATATATATATATATATATATATATATATATATATATATATATATATATATATATTTATCTTTATATTTATTCACATGCATTTGTGTGTCAAACAAATCCAGGCTTAGGTCAAACTGCTAACACAGAGCTCTCACTATGATATATCACCACAATGTCTGAGTGATATCTGAGGACATAAAACAAGCTTAAATTAATGTTCCACAGAAACGGTAAGTGCCTATAATAGCAAAGAATGGTACTGAAATTATTAGTTTAGTGAGCTTTTTGATTATTAATGAAATACTCTTTTGAAATAATATCCAGTAATTCTGAATTAATGCAAAGGGTAGTATTCTTTGCTAAGAAAATCAAAGGTACTGAATCAAAGTCTTAAGTACTTAAAAGTGTCTCCCTAAAGTGCAAAATGCTGGCTTCTTAACGCTTTCAGTTAAGGTAGTGCTCATCAGTCAGGTCAGAAACAAGCTGCCTGAATGAACTTTGATTAACAAGTGCAGTACTTAATTATTTCTTGCAGTGAAATTAATAACTACTGTTAAATCAAACCAGTATCATTTAAGCTGTTAATTCATCATAATTGTGGAAAGTAGTTAGGCTGCCAAACATATCTACATGGATTAAATTCATTGCATTTGGAAGAACGTTGTTCCAACAGACTGCTATTTATATCTTTCATGCTTTCCTGTTCTTCCTATTTTTGTGGCATGTGTTTTATTTCACATTATACTTTGCTGTACTTTTATTCCACTATCAGTGTTTTTTGACCAGTCATGCACTCCATCCAACCTGTAGCAGTTTACACTTAATACCCTTCTTTAAATAATGTTGTATTTCATAGGCAGCTGGTGATTACAGATCAAGAGAGAGCTGCATATGACAATGGATTGGGTGGGCTTATTGAATGGAGTGAGCCTACAACAAGGTGAGACTACCTTTTTTTGCATTATTCCAGATTTGTACAAATGATTGATCTTACACCATTTCATGGGGCCTTCCAGCCATCTTGTAACAGTAATGCTGTTCTCTAAGATGATATCAGTAGACTGTCCCATCCAAACCACTGTCTCCCAGAAGCAAATTCATATTTTGAATAGTATTCTGTTCCCACCAAAGCATCCGTGACATTACCCAAAGCTTATTTAGAAACCCAGGTTACCTGTGGCACAGACAGATTTTTTTTCTGTTTTGCCATGGTGGACAGAAAGGACCAACCATCTTAAAGGTAGCATTAGAGACAAGATGACTAGGGCTTAGGAGAAAGGAATGAATACATTTGATAAAGATTCATTGTAGGAAGAGCCCCTGAGGACATACAAGGACTGGAGGAATAGGCTGAAATAGATGCAGTGAAAATATGAAAGACACTAGGACCACAGATAATAATATAAATAATAATAATAATATACTTTGTTTCAAGACAGAGCCACTGGACACACACAGTACCTTTTCAGGGGCAACCCAAGAGCAGTGTCTGATTATTGACTTGCTTAAGGTCCCACAGCAGGCAAATGAGGGTTAAGGGGATAAAGCCCTGTACCACAGCGCACAGCCTTTACCCTCTCTACCAACTGCAAAGTAGCATTTCCAATATACCCTGAAAAGATAAATCAGTCAAAATAAAATGTAAAATACAAAATGGTCAGTATGCAGAGCAGAAAATCATAAGCCATGAGTCACAATGAAACCATTAAACTTGATTTTGTAATTTATTTTTTTAAACGATTTTATTGATTTTAAATAAAACAAGTTTATACACAATTACAGAAGATTAACAAAAAAATTGCAATTTCAAAAGTGATAACATATGAAACTCAAGTAACTATATATAGTAAAAAGTAAGTAGGTTCCAAGCACCATAATCCAAGCAAAGGAAGCAGTAGTAATATAAAACCAAACTGTTTAATATAAAGGTAAGCACTTTCACAACCTTTCCTGGTTGCTTCTTCAGACCAAATAACAAACAACAAAACAGGACATCCATATTTAAACAATTCCCATTTGAAACAGCCTATCAATGATTAGTATTCAAACAGACCTGATTTAAAGGCATATAAAAATATTAATTACATATAAAATTGCATTTAAAAATAATTGGTTTCACATGCCAAAACATTGAATGGCCATACAAAAACATTTAATCATGATTACAATATACCTAATGTAAAATCTATATAAAAATAATAATTATAATGTTAAGTAAAAAACTAATTATAATATTAGATAAAAAATCAGGGAATTTTCTTCCTGAGCTTCCTGCCTTTAAGGACAGGTTTCAGGGACATACAGTCATTAAGCCCTGGTGGTTTATGTGCTGCTAATGACATAATCCAGCTCAACTCTCTTTGCTCTGTATTATTAGTTATATCTCCAAGCCTCTGTGTCTCCATTATTGTATCAATAGCCAAGAAGTTAAAATGGTGACTATCACCCTTAAGCATCATATGTTTAGCTAAAGCACTATGTTCCTGTCTTTTTCTAAAACAGTAGTAATGATCCTGAATCCTTTCTCTAAGCCATCTGTTGGTCTTGCCAACATAAAATGCATCACAGCACATGCAGGAGGCTAAATAAATCACATTTTTACTCTCACAATTCGCTATCACCTTAAACTTGTACATTCTATGTGTTACATGGTGAACAAAGTTGTTACTAGTCTCAATAAACTAACAGAAGGAAAAGGTATTGCATCTTCTTGTCCCTAAATCAAGCATGGGTGTGTCCACATATTTATCTGTGTAACAGAGCATTTGTTTGAGAGATTACTTCTCTCTTACTTGATTATCTGTGGCTAAAATGTGCCAATTACGGTATCATATATTTTGAATCAATCTAGTATCAGTTGACTGTATCGTACAAAAATTTAAATTAAACTTACTATATTCCCTTCTGTTGGATACCTTCTCCTTGCTAGATGGACTTGAGAAATATGGTTTACCTATACTATCCCATTTACTTAAAGCTAATTCAGATGCTTTAACAATCTATTTCTGTTGATAGCCCCTTTTATAAAAGTAATTTTCTAATTACTTCAGATTACATTCGAAGTCCTGATCTCTCACATGTAACCTAGAAGTACATATAGCTTGATTATTTATAACATTTTTAAAGATGTGGGGTGGGTGAATACTCGTCCTATGTATGTAGCTATTTCTATAGCAGTCCTTCCTATATAGCTTAGTATATATCTTATTAGTTATATCATCCTTCAAACCCCTAATATCCAGAAAGTCAATATAAGTCGGTGAAGTGTTCATAGTAAATCTCAAAAAGCTAGAACTACTATTCAAATATCCTAAAATCTCACGTAGTCTACATTCACTTCCTCCCCATAAAATAAACAAGTCATCTACAAAGCATCGAAAAAACTGAATATCAGTCCTGAAGGTATTGTCATTCAGCAGAAAATTCTGCTTCCACTAACCAGATTCACATAGCTGTTAGCTGTGGGAGTGCCCATGGCTATGCCTAATAATTGCAAAAAATAGTTCTCATCAAAGGTAAAGATATTAAATTCCAATATTAGTTCCAAAAGGAAACAGATTAAGTCAATTCTATCTGTGGTAAAATTATTATCCTTAATGAGAAATTCTTTCAGGAAGAATATCCCTTCTGCATTAGGAATGCTCATAAAAAGAGAAGTTACATCAAGATTTACCAATAATTCATTACCATTGTACCTATATTCTTGCAAAAAGGTGTATAAATCCTTAAAGTGTTCTGAGTCTTTTAATATATACTCATAATTAACTATAAGCTGTTTTAGTTGCTTTTCTACATAAATAGATGCAGGTTCAGTAATCCATCCAGCCCCTGATACTATGGGTCTAAAAGGGGGGGACAACTCATTTTTATGGATTTTAGTAAGCCATTAAAAGTTGGGACTACAGGAGTTTCAACAGTAAAGTCTTCGCATAAGTCTTTAGATATAACATTTTCTACGAAGCAATTATTAATCTGTCTGTTATAATTTTCTACCATCAGGTTAACGGCTTGCTTACTAATATTCTTATATGTCTCCATATCATTCAATAGGTCATACAGCGATGTAAAATAGTACATTCTGTCCATAAAAAACTATGGAATGCCCCTTGTTAGCGGGTTTTATGACAATTTCTCCATCATTTCTAAGACTATTAAGCACATGAGTTTCACTGAAGCTCATATTGTAAAAATGGTTATCTTTATTATTAGTATTGAAAGTGTTATACAATTCATTTTCACATGCTTTCACAAAAACATCTATACATGCTGGCATTACAGGTGCAAAACTACTCATTTTTTAAAAAAGATCAATTGCAGTGTTATTCTCAGTGTCAGTTATGCCATATAATGTTCTAAGCATTATATTCCTGGCAAATAGCCTTAGTTCAGTTACAGTGTCTGCTAAATCTGCTCGAGTGACTGGAATGAAGCTCAAACCTTTGTTGAGCACCCGAAGTTCATTTTCACTTAATTTCCTTTATAAAATGTTATATACTAGGTCGCTTGCCACATATTTTTCAGAGTTTGGACCTGCCCTTCACCGAATAACTGTTTCCTCTTGAACTTCCGCATTTCTACCCCCATATCTAAGCTCCTCTTCTGTTGAGCATTGAAGGGGAGGGGTAGAACTGGAAAAGAAACATTGCAATTGGCTAAAACCTCGGGTTCCGTAGAAGTGACTCCTTCATTCGTTGTTATAGCTTTCCGTCTAACAATATTGTCAGAATTTAAGGCAGTATGTATATTCATATTACTCGGATCATTGTCATGCACATTATTTGAATCTAATGTCACTGATACATTGGTTTGTGGCAAAGAAGGTGCTGCAGGGGTCATTAGATCTCTGATGTTCATTTGGGCCCTGTTATCAGTTTTATCAGTTTTAACACCATCTTTCTCCAATTCTCTCAGCCATGAAAAGACATTACCCTTCTGGAAATCTGTTAAGTCCCTTCTCAGCTTTTTTTGTTTAGTTGGTATTAGCTTCTGTTCATAGGAGCTAATCTAGTCTATAAGTTCTGACAACCACACATCCACTATGTCATCATGTGCACTTTTGTATAATGTTTCTTGCATATTTTGTATTTTTTCACTTAGTTCTCTTTCTATAGGCATAAAGAAAGCTATGATGAGCTGCATATATTTTATACTAGTGTCTATATTTAATTATTGCCATTTGGCAAGTAGCTCAGAGTATAAATATCCATAGGAGGGCATATTCATAATACGCAAACCTCTAGGGACAACTTTAAGTTTGCAGCTGGCTTCCATATGTAGTCTCTGGTATTGCAACCTCTTCAAATGATAGACGTCATTCTCTAATGTTCGTAGCTGTTGTCTAACATCCATCTGCTCTTGATTGGTATTCACATCATATTCAAACTGTGATGTAAAGTCACCATTCCATCATGGGTTAGAATCTAAAACCAGTAGTTGGGTAAAACGTTGGTGGTTGTTCTTCCCATCTAAGCTTATAGGGAATAAATCCACATTGACACTTCCAACTGCTCCTTCAGCCATGGTCAACTGGGTCAATACAAAATCCAAAGCAACAAAACAGAGAACCCAGTTGAAAAAGATGCAGGAAAAAAATACACCAAACAAATCAGTAAAAAATAAGTAGATTCCAAGCACCGTAATCCAAGCAAAGGAAGCAGTAGTAATATAAAACCAAACTGTTTAATATAAAGGTAAGCGCTTTCACAACCTTTCCTGGTTGCTTTTTCAGACCAAATAACAAACAACAAAACAGGACATCCATATTTAAACAGTTCCCATTTGAAACAGCCTATCAATGATTAGTATTCAAACAGACCTGATTTAAAGGCATGTTAAAATATTAATTACATATAAAAATGCATTTAAAAATAATTGGTTTCACATGCCAAAACACTGAATGGCCATACAAGAATTCGGGATCATTACTACTGTTTTAGAAAAAGACAGGAACATAGTGCTATAGCTAAACATATGATGCTTAAGGGTGTTAGTTACTATTTTAACTTCTTGGCTATTGATACAATAATGGAGACTCATAGGCTTGGAGATATAACTAATAATACTGAGCAAAGAGAGTTGAGATGGATTATGTCAATAACAGCACATAAACCACCAGGGCTTAATGACTATATGTCCCTGAAACCTGTCCTTAAAAGCAGGAAGCTCAAGAAGAAAATTCCCTGATTTTTTTATCTAATATTATAATTAGTTTTTTACTTAACATTATAATTATTATTTTCATATATATTTTTCATTAGGTATATTGTAATCATGATTAAATGTTTTTGTATGGCCATTCAATGTTTTGGCATGTGAAACCAATTATTTTTAAATGCATTTTTATATGTAATTAATATTTTAATATGCCTTTAAATCAGGTCTGTTTGAATACTAATCATTGATAGGCTGTTTCAAATGGGAACTGTTTAAATATGGATGTCCTGTTTTGTTGTTTGGTATTTGGTCTGAAGAAGCAACCAGGAAAGGTTGTGAAAGCACTTACCTTTATATTAAACAGTTTGGTTTTATATTACTACTGCTTCCTTTGCTTGGATTATGGTGCTTGGAATCTACTTATTTTTTACTGATTGTTTGGTGTATTTTTTCCTGCATCTTTTTCAACTGGGTTCTCTGTTTTGTAACTATATATAGTAACTAACACAATCAAATTACTAAAACTATTTACAGAGACATCCATCAGTTTTACATTAGTGGTTATACTTTAACCATTTTTAATTGTGCATCATATATAAAAAAAATGAAACTCAAGTGATTCATTGTAATTATTGATCTTTTTTCAACAAATTCTGTAAATTTATCCACATATGATAAGCATAGGTCTTTCTAGTTGCTCTAATAATTATAGTTGTAAGTTGTAAATAACAAACTTCATTTAATGTATTCTTGAATTCAGTAAAAGAAGGAGGGGAATCAGATATCCAATTTTTTGTTATGCTCTTTCTGGCCACAGTGAGTATTGCCCAGAGTAAAGGATATTTAACTTTTTTAACACAGTGTGATATGGGAGTATTAAAAAGCACCAGAGACTTGGTCAGCATAAAATTACCTGTGAATAATGCTTATAATAGATCATTAACACTTCCCCAAAGTACTTTTATAGCTGGGCAATCATAAAACATATGAGCTCAATCTATGTTTATGTCTGATTTACATTTGTTGCATATATTCTGTTTTCTGTTACTTTTATTCATTAGTTGAGGGGTATAAAAGGATCTGTGCATAAATCTCCATGTGTATAATTTCCATTTAATTGACAGAGTTGTTTTCCCTGCTGATTTTAATATGTTTATTTTATGTTTATTACAGGGAAGTATATTGTTAGATTTGTAGAAGTAATTCCAGAAGCTATCTAGACAACATTATGTTTCATCTCTTATGAGTCTGTATATAAAGGATAGTTTGCCTGAATAAGTTTGTTTATGCTGAAGGCTTGACTGAAAAAAGTCTAATAATATACTAGTATCATGTTTGGTTGTTGGTGGGATCAAATCTATTTTATTTTGCATAAATAGTCTGAGGGTTTGTATATCTAGCCATAAGGATTTGCCCAACTGAAATTCATGTGTTATCTGATCTACACTTTTAACCATTCCGTCTGAAGTCAGTTGAAACCAGAACTTGAGATAATTTTGTTTAAATAATGTGATGTTGTTTAGATTTAATGATAACAGAATTTTTTTAAGTAAAAGCTCTAGGGAATATTAGAAAGAACTATTATTTATATCTGTAGTGTTTATATATGAAGTTTCTAAAATTTGTTAGAATATTGTATATGTAGCTAAATGAGTATTTGGTTGTTATTTGTATAGCAAAGTAATCTGTTAACATACATAACATTGGATTGTTTATTATTTCTAACTTACAAGTTAGAGGTTTCATTATTAGTTGCATAGCTGTAGTTTCCCAATATACTTTCCATTTGGTGGAATATGAAGTATCTAAAAGTTGTACAATTCTAATTATAGAAGAATTTGAGTATAAGTCCAGATCTGGAAAGGCTATACCCCCTTTTGCTCCAACTATAAAGATGCTGTTTAAGGGCTATTCTCGTTTTTTGGAGACCAAAAGAATTTTAATATCAAAGAGTTTAACTTATTGGTGAAGTTTTAGTAGGAAGTATTAATACAGATTGAAGTAAGACTATCATTTGTATGATAGTTAATCTTTGTTCTGTTGTGAATACAATCATGTTTCACTTCATTAATAGAGTTTGAATGTTTTCATAACATTTATTGTAATTTAATTGTATTATTGATTTTATGTCTTTAGCAAGAATGATTCCTAAGTATGTAATTTGGTCTGTAATAGATTTATGTTTATTATTATTTATAGCTCTTTTATTTTTGTTTGAGTATATAAGTAAGATTTTGGTTTTGTTATCATTAAATGTCAATCCAGACATCCTTTGAAATATATTGATGGAATCAAATAATTATGTTATAGAGGAGTCATTTCTCTTTGTACTAATAAGTACATTGTCTGCAAACAGTTGGATTGTAGAAGTTATTTCCTCATTAAGATCTAGCCCTTCTATATTTTTTTTCCATAAATCATTGCCCCATGGCTCCATTATTAGGGTAAATAATAGGGGAGAAAGGGGGCAACCTCGATTGGTTCCTTTTATGATAGGTATCTTGATTGAGGTGTATGATCCTATTTTAATATACGCTAGGGCTCCTTTATATAGATGCTTTAGTAAATCAATCAATTTTTTTGAGAAATTTAGACATTCTAGTAATATGAACAGATAGTCCCAGTCTATTGAGTCGAATGCTGAATTTATGTCTAAGCTTATTCATGTCAAATTTTTCTTCTTTCTTTGGGACTAATCAATTAAGGCTAGAGTTTGTTTAATGTTATCAAAGGTACTTCTATTAGTTACAAAGCCTGTCTGGTCATCATCTATTAAATGTGGTAGAAATTTCTTTAATCTTTCAGTATAGATATTCATGAACATTTTATAATCAACATTCAAAAGTGAGATGGGTCTATATGAAGAACAGTATTTAGGGTCTTTGTTAGATTTTATGATAGGTGATATAAATGTGTATTTCCATGAATGAGGCATTATGATGTCATTCTGAGCTATATTGTAAACCTTATGAAGTAAAGAGATAGCAATTGTAGGCATACTTTTATAGGGTTCAGGTATAATACCATCATTTCCTGGTACTTTATTTTGTTTAAGTTTATTAATTTGGGTTTGTACATCAGCTAGAATTTATTTATCTATGACTTCTGTGTGTTGCTTGTTAAGTTTGTTATATAGATTTTTATTAATATATCCTTTTATCTTATCTTTAGATTTTATGTTGTGTGTAGTTTGATTGTGTGGAAGTGATTTCTAAATGTGTCTGTTATATCTTGTATGCTATATACCTCCTTCTTCTTCCTCAAAGAGTAAATTTCCTTAATATGATTATGCTTACTTATTCTTTTGGTTTTGTTCTTAAGGTTAGTTAAGTGTTTGGGATTTTACAAATAGGCAAGAAATGTATATTTTTTAAGGAGATCATAGTTTTGTGATGAAGTATAGTTCTATATTCCTCCTTTGTTTTGTCTATTTCATCTCTAATGTTTTAAGCTATCATTAATTTTAAGGTGTAACATGTCTAGTTTATCCTGTATGTTTTTTTAATCTTCATCCCAGGACTTCCTTTTTGTTATAATACTATTTATTATTTGTCCATATAGATAAGCTTTTACAGCATTCCATATGTATATATCTAAAGTATTAGAAGTTGAATTTATATTTACAAAATTTTGTATTTCTTATTTTTAGAAGTTGAATTTATATTTACAAAATTTTGTATTTCTTATTTTAAGAATGTTTGAAAATCTTTTAATGGTGTAAGATATGCAGGAATTCTCTTTATTTGTACATTAGGAGTAGTATTGATGTTAAGCTCAAACATAAAAGAATTGTGATCAGAAATTGGGCATGAAATGATTTTACTGCTTATTAAATCATTTATTATTTGTGTAGAGAGTATTATCCTATCTATTCTGGAATATGTTTTGTATCTGTTGGAATAAAATGTGTATTGTGACGAGCTCTGATCTGTATAATCATGAATATCTTTTAGTTGATGAGTCCATGCATTTTATTAATTGTTGGGCCTGCAGTGTTATTTTTCTTTTCCCTGAAGTACTAGAATATGTTTTGTCTAAAATACAATTGAAATCCCCTGCCATGATGATGTTTCCCTCAGACTGAGAAACTATTTGATTTAAATGTTGTTTAATAGTGTTGGTTCCTAAGCCAGTTAAAGTAATTGTAGTCTTAAAACATCTGTTATGTAGCATCATCAGGTCTGTAAGATGGTTTCCTATATATTATTATTAAGATAGCTATAATAACCATGGTAACTGTTATTACATTTTTTACATTAATATATATCACCGTACTCATTAATGCACCTAGTAGAGGTTAAACAGTGTTAATAAATATGCCCTGATGTGGAACATGTTGCAATTAGTCTTAAGAATTGAGATAGTTTGCAAACATCAGTTCAAAAGTTCTTACAAGAAGGTATTCTCAACTTAATTAGAACATTAGAGGGGACTAAATTCGCTTTGCTTGAGTGATCTTTCTTAGGCAGTGATACAATGGTTTTACAAAATTACATACAAATGTTTCCTGTAGTAACATTGAACTACTACTGGCTTCTGTCACATCTGCTAATCATATTATTCTTCTTTAAATATGTTTAAACTGTGAAACCATTCTAGCCTGTTATAACTTTGTTTACAAAGAGTGAATTAGTCACCCAACATAGGTTTGTACAGAACTACTATGGCATCCCAGGATAAATTAGGCTATTCTTAAATGTGCAACAATTAAGCAAACTAAATTAAGTCTCAACAGTGGTGATATTTATCAGTTTTAAAAGAAAGCTTTTGATACTCAATGCTGGAAATTCATCTGGTGGGTACTTTAACAATTTGGCGTTCGGGGCAACTTTTTAGCCTTGTGTAGGTAGTTGTATTTCAACCCACAGGCATAGGTAGCAACTAACAATATAAACCTGGCTAAATAAAAACATAGCTAATTCAGAAGTACTCCCTACCGGCTACAATATCATTAGACAAGACAGACCACTTTGTAAAAGGGGTGGAACTGCCTTAACTGTGCATCAATTACCAAACTCGTACCCCTCCCCCAATAATTGGGACATACTTATCTCAAACTTCAACTTCACCCTAAAAAGGTCATCACCACAATTGTGATCTATATTCCACCTGATAATACACCTGCTAGCCTTGAAGACTTCTTATTCTGGTGTTCTTCCACATACTCACAAGAAACCCTTATTCTGGGGGATTTCAACCTAGATTGGTTCACCTGCATATCAGAACCACCAAGTAATCTAATAAATCTCCATGGCTACCAGCAGCTAGTCCAAATTCCAACTAGATGTGATAAAAAATCTAAAGGGGAATCCATCCTTGACTGGGTCCTAACGAACAAACCCACATTGTACCCCCACGCAGGCAGTCTCCCAGACACATTAAGTGACCACAACATAATATACCTTATATGTAGCAGAACAAGCATATGCAAAACCACTAAGTATATATCTACTAGAAACACAAAAAAAATATCTCCTGAGGTCTTCAATACTTTACTGTGTAACTGTGACTGGACCCCTCCTAAAAACCCTCCCACTTGACCAAGCTGTAGCATACTTCAACAAAACATTTCTACAACACCTAAATACTGTTGCTCCATTGCACAAAATCAAGGTTAGAACCTCTACAAACCCCTGGCTCAGTAAAGAAACTAAACAAATCCTCAAGTCCAGAGACACGGCCTGGCTTTACTATAAAAAAAAACAAAGAAACGCAAAGCCTGACTAAGTACCAAGAACTGCACAAAAATGTAAAAAAATGCATTAGGTTGGACAAAAAATCCTACTACATGACATTACAAACTAAATACCTACACAACCCCCAAAAATTTTGGAAAAATGTAAACCAGCTACTAAAATCCACCCAAAAGGCTACCCCCAAACCAACCACCCCTGACACTAAAGTTCCATTCGAAACACAATTCATCTCCCACTTTGTGAACTCAATTCTATCCTTAGTATCACAGGACAGTTCCTTCCTCACTATCCCCCCAACACAAATAACACTAATACAAGCTTTACCCTCAAAACAGTTTCCATCACTTCAATCAAATGCATGCTCTCCAAACTACAAACCTCATCAACAGCAGCTGACCTACTCCTCAGCTATTTCTTGAAACTCACAGCAGATGCTATTGCTATCCCAATCTCTACTCTCATAAACAGATCAGTTGTTGAAAACCATGTGCCCAAACTCTGGAAAATATCCTATGTTACACCCATTCATAAAGGCGGGATCTCCACTGAACTTAATAACTACAGACCCATTGCTTTATTCTCCCCCCTGGCCAAAATCCTAGAAAAATGCATCCATACGCAGGTGCTAAAATATCTCCTAGACAGCAACATCCTGTCATCTACTCAGTGTAGTTTTAGACCTGCCCATAGTACCACTACAGCCCTCCTCTGCTTCACAGACACAGTAAACTGTCTCAAAAATGAAGGCCTGCAGGTGTCAACTCCTTTTTTGGATATGTCGAAAGCATTTGACACAGTCTCGCACCAAATCCTGCTAAACAAACTAAACCAATATCACCTATCAAATTCCACTCTTACCTGGTTCCAAAGTTACTTAACTGACAGGTACCAAGCTGTGAAATGGGAAAATTCTCTCTCTCTCTCTCTTCAGCTGCCCATAACTATAGAAGTCCCACAGGGGTCTATCTTAGGACCACTGCTATTCACAATCTTCACAAATGACCTCCATACCTCCTCACTGCATGCATCTATCATTCAGTATGCAGATGACACTACCTTAATCTGTGCTGCAGAAAACATTGCCACCCTCCTGCAAACAACTCAACTAGCATTCTCTGATGTTGAAAACTACCTTACCAAAGTCCAACTTATCCTCAATCCAAAGAAAACTCAGTTTATGATTATAACCAGTTCTAACAAAAACACTGATAACAGTCAATTCACTATCTACTCCAGAAATGCTACTCCAATCGCTCCAGTGGCAGAGGTTAAGCTATTGGGAATAACCATAGACTCCCACCTAAAATTTGATAGTCATCTCAACTTATCTATTAAAAATTACATGCCAGACTGGGATCACTCTACCGTATCAAACCATTTCTTAGCAACAACACAAGATCAACCATTGCTCGCTCCCAACTTCTATGCACCCTACTATATGCATCTCCCATTCTGACTAATCTCAACAAAACTGAACTAAGCAAAATGGAAGCCTGCTATAACAGAATTGCCCGCTTGGTGAAGATTGCTCATATAGAACTCATCACTATACTGCTTTGAGACAGCTCCAGTGGCTTGAACTGCCCAACTTCCTAACCTACAATCAGCTCTGCCTCTGTCATTCAATCTTTTACCTTCCCAATAAGTGTCCTGCCCTCAAAAACCTAGTACAACATCACTCAGCCAAATGGCCCCTTAGATCATCAAGCAAACTACTACTAGAAGTCACCAACAGCTGCAATAGCTTTGGAGATGCACTACATAGTAGTTTAGTGGCTAAAAAATGGAACTCTGTCCCCACTAGCATTCAAAACACATCATCCAAAGCCTCTTTTAAAGACCTCATCAGGCAACATCTCAAGCAAAGTTGGCAGTGCCATGATTTCTCCCCAGGCTAGTGAAAGCGGATAAGGTACACATACTAAACCTAGAGTACTTGATAATAGTTTTCAATCTTACTCACAAACATTGACTAATCTACAATGTATGTACTGTATCTGTGTACTATGTATGTATTCTACTTATGTTGTTCCAAATTTCAGCTGTACACCACAAATATATTAATTACTTTTATTTTTAAATTAATATTTTTTGTTTGTTCTTTCCACTGAAACTTTTGATGTGCTGCATACCACTGTAAAAACATGTCTTTTGTAATTTGTGTGTATACTGATCATGTCTAAATAACTAAATGTATCTGTAAATTTTCTATGTGGAGCTTTTCTCCCGGGCCTCTGATGAAAAAGGGCCTTTTTGGCTCAGTCAGATACCCCCGGTTAACAAATGTAAAATAAAAATAAATAAATACTCTAACCCCTTTTTATTAGCAGTAGCAAACTTCAGAGATGTCCCCTCTCCAGTGTTGTTAATCTTAACTATGGAAGCATTGAACCTGTTCACAGAATAACAATATTTCCATTGGGGCATTCAACTTTAAGGGTGTAACAATTTTACTAGTATGTGATTTTCTCGCAGCTGCATACTTTGCTTAGGATCACATACCTGAAATAGAGTTTGTGCTTAAACAATTTAAAGCCTGATCTGGTTTGTCTGTCAGTTAGTTAAAATCAACACTGTTTTCATTAAAGTATGCTTACTGAGCTATCCTAAGAAATTGCACATCAAATGGGATATAATTAACAAGTTCTAATACATATTTTGGTATTAAAACCCATCAGACATGTTAAAGCAGAGTCTCAGCTTAGTGCTAGCATACATTCAAGACAAGCTACTCACTTGGGAGAAATTATGCTTCTCTATTGTTTGCAAAAATTGTGATTGTCCATATCTGCATCTTGTCTGTTAGGTGCCTTCCTAATCTCCATTCCCATAAACTCATATTTAAGCTGCAACAGAAATTAGTGCATTTCATCTCGAATAGTAAATATCCCCATTTAGCTAGAGAAAAAAAAAAAGAAACTTGATGACATTTAAATGCTATTGTGGGCTCGGGCTTCCAGACTTACAGAAATTTGCCCAAGAATTACTAACTGTATAGTAATGCTTTATATTTTATCAGCATATCAGTAAAGGCAATAACAGTTGCATAGAGACAGATAATATAATCAAAATAACTTACTGTTGTTAAAAGTATCAAAAGATCTAAAACTGCCATTCTTTTATGTATATGTTGTCATTCTCATCGATTGTTCCTTATTTTGATGATTTTGAGATGTTTTGTGTGGTTATACATGTTGATTTAATGTTAAAAACATATTCTCGGCAATAAACCATCTGTTGACTTCATGGTTTAAGTTGTCTTGCTGTTGATGACATCATCAGGTCACATCACATTGCCAAGAATGGGAATGAAGCATCTAAAGAGAATTCCAAGCTGTTTAAAGTCATTTGAGGTGAAAAAAAGCTTGTGTAATATCTGCACAGGAGATTAGCAGCCCCAAAGTTGTTGACAATGCAAAACAGCGGGAAAACCACAAGTATGACAAAGAAAAAAAAAAGGTTACATCAATTTTCCTGTGTCTGTCAGTTCACAGATCATGATAGAAAGGCTTACAAGGGATCTACACAGCCATCACAAGTCTGTTACACGCCATAGACATAAACAATTAATATATATAGTGCTGTTTCTCAATACCATCAGTAAAAAAATATATATACATTTGTTAATTAACTATTTTAACAACTTTCCCAGATCCATTGATTTGTCTCATTATAAAAACAGCAATAGGGAGAGAGAAAAAAAACACATGCAATAATGCTGCTGTTAATGCCAGTAACCCCTCTCCTCTCCAAACATATGCAACATCAATCCAGAAAGTTATTAAAAACATGTAACACCCGGGAATTATTTAAAGACAAGTAATATAATATCATAGTGTAATTTAAACAAGTAATTGTAAACCTCTATAAGAACATAGCATACTTAACTAAAAAGTAAGGAAGATGTAAATATATAAACTGAGTATGTAAGTGCTGAAACTGAACTTTTGAAGTCTATATTAACTTACATAGGAAGTTATTGTGCTAGTCTGTATATTACACAGAATCAATATACTATTTGTATACTAAATTTAGAAGGATTGTATTTAGAAAATAGATTATGTTTATGTTATCTCAGGTTTACTATTCATTGTAGTTTGTAATACTATCTATAAAAGGCTGCTGTTAGATACCATTACAGTTATATAGAAAAGGGAATTCTGTATCTATATTTATAGTAATTAGACTAAACTTATAGGGAATAAAAAGATATATATATATATATATATATATATATATATATATATATATATATATAACTGACTTCTAGGATGATAAGAAAAAGCTTACCTTGCAGAGAAAGCTCGACAGTAAAACGTTTACCTAATAACAAAGTGTCCAGAGTTATGACATGAAGTATAAGTATATTAAGCTTTCGTTCATTTGTTTTTTTAGTCTTTTCTTTTTCTCTGTGGTTTTCCAGGTTGAATTAGATGCCAATCTTTTAAGAGAGGGATTTGCCTATTCCATTTCTTCCATTTTTTCAAGGATATTGTGATTTTTAACAAATATCACCGCAGAGTCCAAGTCTTCAAACAGCTTCAGTCCCTCAGGAGTGAAGATCTTCAGCTTTGCAGGAAACAGAAGGTGAGCCTTGATTTGTGATTTCTTCAGTTCTGTTATCAAAGGTAAGAACATTTTCCTATTGGCTATTACAGTAAATGAATAGTCATTGTCAAAGTGTATTATTGAGTCATTACATTTTATTGGAGACTTGGACCACGCAGTCTTCAAAACTAATTGTTTGTCTGAAGAGGAAAGAAATTTGACTATAACAGATGTTGGTTGTTTTTTATTGGAAGTATTAACTGTAGTTAGTGACCGATGAGCCCTTTTTATGCCAAATGACATAGCTTCTGTAAGGTCAAGAATTTTAGGTAGCCAGGAGGTAAGAAAACTTGTCATATTATTTCCCTCTATTTCTTCAGGTAAACCAAAAATCCTTAAGTTATTTCGAAGGGATCTGTTTTCAAGATCATCAAGTTTGTTCTATAGCATGGTGTTTTGTTTAAGTAGAAACTCAACATTGTTTTCATTTTCTACTATTCTGCCATCCATATCATTTAATCCTTCTTCGATGCTAGATATTTGAGTTTTTGTTGTTGTAAGTCCTGGTGAAGTATATCCATTTGTTTAGTTGTTTTTTTTTTTTTCTTTAAAGTTGTTTGTCTATTTTGACATCACTTTTATCAATTTTTGTATTAAGATCCTGAATGTTAGTTATAAGAGTTTGAAGTTCTCTTTTTAAGACTGGAATCTTGACTGCTGGTTTTTGTGAAGCGAGTGTTAGTTTTCTTCTTCAGATGAGGAGAAGTTTTCCAAGTATATTTTTGACTGAAAAATCTGTCTTCTGTTTATTTTTTTGTAGATATTATTGTACAACTATTTAAATATTATATGTTTAGCCAAGAAAAAGTTCTAAATTTTTTGTTAGAAGACAGAATCCCAGTATAGATATAATTTCTTTAGTGGAGCTGATGAATTCTGCTGCTACTCAGTGCCCATCTTGGCCACACCCCCGTCAATTTTGTAATTTATGATGGTCTTTCATATTTCATATCAAGTTATTTATATTTTCTCCATATAACTGTGCTCCTGTACCACTGTTCTCAATAGTGTGTTATTAAGCAATTGTATATTCGTGTAAGATGTCACATAACAGACCATCAGTCTGGAATACAGTTCTCTTTCAGGTGGCTGCTTGTGGTCTGTCAGTGACAAATGTTCACTAATGTGCAATTATCTATTATATCCACTTATAAACATATTTATATTTAAAATTATAACCAACTAAAAGCTGCATCCAAACATTTCCTATAGTCCATACTTTTCCATACTGACATGACCCACACTGACCTCGTGTACAGAAATGCTTGAAAATTTTTTTGATCTGCTTTCTATGATACATAAATGAAGACAAATTATTTTAACTACATATATTTGCAAGCTATACCAGTACAGCTTACATTTAATGAAAACTATGTGAACTACTGAGACACACATCAAATATCTCCTTTGTATGAAACTCAGCTTGCAAAGTGTAGTTCTTTCTGTTCAGACACTATAAGCATTTTACAATCTATGCAAAATATATTGAAATTCCTTCTGAACTAGCTACATGCAGAACATTGTGAGTCTGTTGAAATTTCAGACCACTATCTTCAGAATAGTTTGATTGTAGGTCTTAACATGGGAATATATAGTAAATGTAAGGTTGTAACATCTCAGAGAATTCCCTCTACTTCAACATGCAGTAATATAAGAGCTAGTATTTATAAGCAACAGAGGTGTGGAGGTTTAAAACTGTTTTAATTCTGTTCTAGATAGTTTTAACATCTCTGTCAGCTTAAAGAGCTATAAAAAGGAAGTCGTGCCCATGGCAGCCTACCCATTTTGCACCACCCCATTGGATTTCACAATAACTATAGAATCAAATAAAATTGCTTTGTAAAATACAAAATGTAAACTTTTTTGTTTTTGTTTGATACACCATGTCTGTGATGAATTCCCGTGTGTGTGTGTGTGTGTGTGTGTGTGTGTGTGTGTGTGTGTGTGTGTGTGTGTGTGTCTGTGTTTGCGTGCGTGTGTTTGTGTGTGTGTGTTATTTAACTACTGAAAATTAGACAATATGATGTCTGATCTGTATAACTGTACAGATAAACAAAAAGAATAAAACAGAATGTAGGAAGATGAATTTTTAAAGTACAAACTAAATTCTATAATATGTACAATTGCTTTAGTAAAGATGACAGACTTTCTAGAAACTGAAGTGACCCTTATTTCACATCTGATTTTTTGAGTGAAGGCTCTCAAGTACTAAAAAAGTCATAAGAATAAGAATAGAAAGGAAAGTACAGTTGTGTAAGTTGAGCTTACCATAACAATAGATGTTTGAATGATCACTGCTGTAGTAGCCTTAGTTATATGGGTTGTATCCTGCCAAGGATATAACAGTTGGCCAGCTTCCAAAGCTTCAGGACACCTTACATGCTTCCAGACTTTCAAGCAGCTTGAACTGAGCTAACTAAAAGGCAAGCCAACAAAAAAATGGAAAACAAAGCCTTGTAAATCACGATAAATAAAATAAAATAAAATAAAACCTGCTTGATAAACTCCGAAATAGTTTATTTCAAATAAATCAACATCCAGTAAGTACTGTCATCTCTTCACAAGACTTCTTCAGACGGAATGCAACTAAACTTTATCAAGCCAGTTTTATTTTATTTAACTAAAGGCAAGTTTGGGCACAAATCTCTTCAGAGATTTCTTGACAGCAGAGAGGGAGGCTGAGCCCTTAGAGAACAAGGCTATATGCAGCAAAAAATAAATGTCTATAGCCTGGCATAAAAAACACACCAAAAACAAGAGGGATGGAGGGAGAGAGTGGCTACTGTAGCAGTGATCATTTGAACATTTACTGTTATGGTAAGTTCAACATACACAACTGTACCATGTTCATCATATTGATCACTGCTGTAGAAGCCTTAGCTATATGGGTAGATTACCATAGCTAACTACATTTGGGTGTGGAAGGAGCCCATGGAGAATGGTCCTAGCAAAACTTGATTTGGCCCTACAGAAGGAATCAAGTGTTTTGTAAAAGTATGTACAGAGGACCAAGTATCAGTTTCTAGAATATTTCTAGAATCCAACCATTTCCAAAAAGTCATAGATAAAGTGAAGGCCCTGGCAGAGTGGGCCTTGACCTTGCCTGTAATAGTTTTATTATGGTGAGTATAACAAAAGGTAATAAGACAAATGTTTGAAAATAATCTGTTTTGACACAGGTTGTCCCTTTTTCTTACCTTAACAAGAAATGAACAATTGATCCAAAGATCTGAAAGCTTAATTCTGTCAAGATAATACCTGAGTAGTTTTGTGGAGATCCAAGGTGTGGAGTATTTCTTCTCCTTTATTTTTAGGTTCATGGAAGTAAATGGGGATATAGATAGCTTGGTTTAAAGTAAACTTGGATACCACTTCATGCACAAAAGGAAGATTAGATCTCAAAAAAAAAAACCCTATCCCTGTGGAAAACAAGATAGTGGTGACTCACCATAGGAGCTTGCAACTCAGGCACCCTTCTTGTGGATGTCAGAGCAATCAGTAAAACTATTTTCCATGTTAAGAACAGCAAGTCAGACAGATTAGCTGGCTCAAATGGAGCAAGTGTTAGCTTCTGTAACACAAAATTAAGATACAATGGAGTGTCTGTGGGTTTCCTTGGAGAACTCTTATGCAAAACCCCTTTCAAGAACATGTTGACATGAGACTGCATTGAAAGAAAAGGATCCATGGGCATACATACTGAAATTGACAATAAATGAACCTTGACAGAGGAATATGATACTAACTCACACAAATATTGTAAAACCAAAGAAAAACTAACCCTGAATGAGTGCTGGTTATGTTGTTGGCACCAACTAGAAAACATTTTCCATTTGTTAATATATGATTTTCTAGTAGCAATCGTTCTTGCCTCCACTTCCTCAGTACACAGGTGCTTAGAAGAAATTAAGACCCTATCATCCAGGTAGTTAATTTAAGATGATTGATGTTGAGGTGTATCAAATACCCCTGTTCTTGTGTGAGTAGATGCAGTCCGTAAGAAAGTTTGTGATAATTGCCCCTGGCCATTTTCTAAAAGAAGGATGAATAATGATTGCCTTAGCTGGAAGAGAGTCAACACAATGATCTTGGGAGATTCCTTCTGAATCTTACCTTGGATATTGGTGGAAAGGGTAGAAAAGCATACAGTTGAATTCTATCCAAGGAAAAGAAAAGTCATTTGTCTTCCACTCCTTCTTGCATGGAGGCTTGGAACAGAGTCTTTTCAGTTGATTGTTCAGAGAGAAGGGAAAGAGGTCTACCTGAGGAATCCCCCATAGATGGATAAAATCTTGGAAGACCTCCTAATCTAGTTTCCATTTGTGAGGGTCTGCACTGATCCTGCTTAGCTTGTCTGCTTCACAGTTTTGCTCTGACAGAATGTAGGATGCATGTAGAGTGAGATTATGCTATAAAGCTATATCCCAAGCTAACATGGCTAGTCTGCAAAGGAAGTATGACCTGCTCCCCCCTTGCTTTTTCATGTACTACATGACTGTAGTATTGTCTGTAACTACTTGAAGAGGTCCTGGGAACCAAAGTTGAGTCAGAGAGTTGAGTGCTTTGATCATGGCAAGTATCACCTTGATATGTATGTGCTTGTGTCTGTCTTTGGTGTCTCACACCCTCTGTACTTTTGCACTCTTGAAACTTCTCCCCAAGCAAAGTCCAAACATCTGTGGTGACTGTGTGCTTTGGAGCAGGAATGGAGAAGGGGAGACCTAGATTTCAGGATATCTATTGTTTACACCAACAGATTTCTCTTCTGAAAGAAAAACAGCACTAGGATTTGAAAAGATAAAGTCTGTTGATCCTGGGGCCAAGGAGATATCTGATTCCACTGTATCTTTTTCATGTGGAGACTTGCCAGAGGTATCATGCGAATCACAGATGTCATGAAAGCCAACATTCTGAGGTATTCCTTCACAATGACTGAAGTCTGAGAGATAAACCTTATGAATAAATCTAGATAAAGATTTTTCTCCTGTGGAAGAAAAGCTATTTGATCTGAGATGTCTAGATGACATCTCAGGAACACAATACTATGAGAAAAAGTAAACAAAGACTTTTAAATGTCCTCTTGGATTCTCAACTTGTATAAGAGGTTCCTCACCCAAGTGAGAGATTCCTGACATTTTGAAAAAGACTCTGTAAAGATAAGCATGTCATCTAAATATGGAAAAAATGTGAATACCCTGTAGCCTACAATGAGCTATAACTGGGGCTAGACACTTTGCCAACACTCTTGATGCAGTGAATAGTTCAAGGGGTAAGGAAGAGATCTGGTAATGTGATCCAGACAAACAAAATCTTAAGAAACAACTGAAGTCTGAATGAATAGGGATGTGATGATAAGCATCTTTTAAGTCTAGTGTTACATGAAAACTTTAAAGAGGAAGAATAGGTAACAGGTTGTGAAGTGACATCATTTTGAATCTGGGCACTATCACAAACATCTTTAGGAAAGAAGGATGCAGAACTGGTTTCCAAACATTTTCTTTCTTTGGCACTAGGAACATCCTTGAATAAATATATTTCCCAGCCTGGAAAGGAGGAACTGGTTCTATCACTTATTAGGAAAGCATGTGAAGAAGAACAGGTAGAAACACAAGACTCTGATCTGGAGGATACGGAATAGAACCCCCTTCAACCCCCTCAGAAAGGAGAGGATTCCCCCCACTACTATCTGTCACCTTGATGAATGATTTTCAGAACCCATTTCTCTGAAACAATCTGTTGCCCAATAGAAAAATGGATAGTCAGATTTTCTGGAAGAAAAAAGGGGTCAGGATGGGAGGGGGTCACAAGGTCTCTTAAATAGTCATTCAGACTTGTTGGACTGTCCTTGGTTTGCAAGGTTCAAAACTTGTATTGTAACCCTCTTGCCATTTTTTCTTAAACATCTCTTTCCCTGAATGTTGTTGAGACTGTTCATTCTGCTTTTTCTCAAAACTTAATGGAGTGATAGAAAATCCCTTGGACAATTTGGAGTGAGCTTTTGGGCAGGAAAGTAAAGTCTTTCCATATCAAGAGTAGCAGAAGGGAATAGCCTTTGAGATCCAGGAAGCAACAGAGTGTTTGGAAACTGGTTGTCAGAGCCTGGAATCCATTAAATATATCCTTAGTTTTATCCAAGTAAAACCTCAGCTTTCTGTGAATGTCTGAAGAGTGCAATATTTTCTACCATTTATTCTGGGTGTTGGGGAAGAATGTAGGCAGATTTACTGCTTGGTTGAGAGTAAGTTCACTAACCACTTTTGGCATAGAGGATGGACTAGCCCTCAGGCATACTCTTTCTTTGTGGAAGATGAGGAAAGGGAGAATGGCCATGAGGATGTGTATTTCTGAGACCCTGTGGACTGATTTCAAGGCCAAGAGGAGCACCATTTTCTAAGTGCAGAATTTTAAAGTAGATGAAGCAGCAGGTTCAAAAGAAGAAATGTTAGCTTTTCCAAAGCAACATTAAGGTCACAAGAAGAGCAATAGATTTCCATGGGGGTTTAATATGTAAAAAACCCATATGAAAAGTATAACCTCTGTTCTGGACATGAGAGATGATTTCAGTGGGTAGACAAGCATTAATGACCAATAAATGAGCCTTAGTGGAATAATATGCCAACCTTGACTGTAACAGGTCACCACAAGTATTGGAGTAGTGTGGGGGTGCCTCCTAAAAGGGGCTGGAGTTTGCTTTTAAACATAAAAATGGGAAATTCCTTCCACTTAGGCATGGAAGACTTTCTTGTGTTAGGTTTCCTGGTTTCTTTTAGAATCCAAACCACTGTTCAGAAAAGTGGTGCTTGGTAGGGAATAAAATCCTACAGATTTTAGGCTGAGAGAGTCGAGCTTGGGATGAAGGAGCTGTCTTTTCTGTTGGGTGATTAAATCTGTTCTTGGAGGGATTCTCCAGAACTTTCCCTTTAATAGGTAAAGCAGGAGTGGGAGCCAGTGTTGTCTTTGCCAGAAAGGTGCCAGAAGAAGTAGTTTTGGGTATTCCTTCTGGGCCTTGAGGAGGAGCCTTGGGAGCATAGGTAAAGCTGGATACACATAAAGGAACTTCCCCACCCATGTGAAAGAGAAGGCATCTGTCCTTCAGGCTTGAAGTGTCATATTCTTTGTGCAGAACACAAGAAGTAGGTGATTTTCGGAGGCAAATAGGTCCACCTGAGGGGTTCCCCATCTGAGAGTTTGCTTTTAAAGGAACAAATGGGAAATTTCTTCCACTTAGGCTGGTTTCTTTTAGAATCCAAACCACTGTTCAGAAAAGTGGCACTTGGTAGGGAGGGTCTTCCAAGTTCCTGCTTAGAGAGTCTGCCAATACATTCTGTTGGGAAGCAATGTATGTTGCTGATAGAGAGAGTGGGATTAATCTAAGAGGCTAGGTGCCAGAACCCCTGTACTAGTCTGCACAGAGCGTAGAATCTTGCATCTCCCTGTTTGTTTATGTGCCACATCACTATGGTGTTGTCTGTGTACCAGAAGAGAGCACAGTTTCCAAAGGTGTAAGATCTGTAGGGCTTGAAGAAGTGCCCTCATTTTCTTTAACTTGATATGTTCTTTGAGTACATGGACATGCCACTCCCCTTGGACTCTGTGGTCTCCTGTCCAAGCCCCCCCCCGCCACACCCTGTCTGAAACTTCTGTAAATAGGACTTGGTTGTGTGGGGCTGGAGTGAATGGGAGGACTGGATCAAGAGTAACCTAGTTGTTTCACCAAAGGAGTTCATTCTTGATGTAAGAGAGAAGGGGAATATTGGTACCGAGAGGATGACCATGTTGTGACTACACCAATTCATAGAGCAGTCTCAGACCCTGCCTTGATGAAGCTGCTGCACAGCCACAAATCCAATGGGACAAGATTCACTCACTCTAAGGATCTTAACCTAACTCCCAATATTAACAGGGCATGCTGGAGAGACAGCTCTGTCTCCCAGAGGTTGCCACACCTCTGGAACAAACTCCCAATTCATGTAAAACAGACGTCCTCAATGACCCTATTTATCTGTAACCTATACAATTGGATGGGAAACTATAAATTTAGACTGGGGGGTTCATCTATGTCCCTCTTAGACAGGGGCAGCTGATGCTGATCTTAGATTTGCATGCAAACATAGACTATCTATCTTGGTCCATAAGGGAGCAAGGGTATATTATGGCTAGGCTTGTATAGGTCTTAGGGCTACTAGCCTAGTAACTTCCTATGATCTTATGATCCTATGATTTCAGATGCTATTGTATTTTTATTATGTGTAATCTGGTGAAGGGCAACATAGGAATGGTTGCAGCCACTAGTCCCAAGGACCTGAGAGTTTGTATAGCCAAGCAGTGATCCTTGCTGGAACAAAGATGGAACTTGTTGGCTAGTGTGGTGACCTTCTCTTAAGGAATGGAGGTATGCATGGCAGGCATGTCCAGATGACATCCCAGAAAGATCAGCTGTTGGGAAGAGATGAGCTGGGATTTTTTGTAATTGATGGTGAACCCCATAAAAGTCAAAAGATGTATTGTATAATGAAGGCACTTTAGAAGAGTTTTTACTGGATACATCCTGGAATAGAAGATCATCCAGGTACATGGAAAATTTGAATGCCCTGAGTGCGTGCCACTATTGGTTCCAGCCACTTTGTGAACACCCTTGGATCCATGGAAAGACCAAAGGGCAAAGCAGTAAACTGAAAATGTGATGACCCAGTATAAAACCTGAGAAAGTTTCTAAGAAGGATGAATGGTAATATGAAGATAGGCATATTTTAGGTCTAAGGATCCCAGGAAGGCTTGAGGGAGTAGAAAGGGTAGAAGAGTTTGCAGGTAAGCATTTTGAAGAAAGGCACTCTCAGAAAAGTGTTTAGCCTGGAAAGATCCAGGATAGGCCTCCAATGGCCTTCCTTTCTAGGGACCAGGAAGAGCCTGGAATAAAATCCCTTCCCTTTATATGATGAGGGAACTCCTTCTGTGGTTCACTGGGACAGTAAGTCCTGCATGATAGGCTCTATGAGATATAGTTGGTCAGGATGGAGATTCCCATTAGAGTTGGACTGTTTTCCCAAGACATGGAGTAACCCTTCTTGATAATGCTTAGGCCCACTTGTCTGAGGTTATTGTTTCTCAGACAGGAAAAGGAAAGAGAAAATATTTTTGAAAGTGGGGTGAAGGAGTGGAGAGTAGGTGTGGAGTGCAAGGGATAAACAGTCAGATGCATCTGCTACTAAACTGAGGCTTCCCAGAAGGAGTATCCTTCTGGGTTTTTTTTGTTTTGTTTTGTTTTTTTTGGGTTTTGTTTGTTTTTTTGTTTTTTTTTTTTTTTTTGGAAGTCTTTAATTAGGGGCTTTCCTTTCCCAATGAGGAGTCCTAGGATCTCTCTTCAAGAAGGAGGTGGGTTTCCCTGGATAATTTCTGTGGTACCTGGGAACAGTGGACAGCAGGATTTGACATCCATCTTTCATAGTCTTGTCCTCTTCCTGTAACTCCTTCAAGAGACTGTCAGCTTATGAGCAAAAAAGAGGTTGTTATCCAAAGGAGAGACTAAAATCTTAGATTTAAAAATCTTCAGGAATAGGTTAGCCCCATAACCAGGCATACCACCTAATCACTGAACTAATGGCAGCTACCCTGAAAGAGGTATCCACGTCATCACAGCTACTTTTTATACTGTACTTGCCTGCTTGAGAAGTCTGGGCCACTAAAGAGGACAAGGAAGAGGACAAGACTATGAAAGATGGATGTCAAATCCTGCTGTCCACTGTTCCCAGGTACCACAGAAATTATCCAGGGAAAAAAGTTCAGTTACAGGCTTGCTGTTCCTGAACTGTTTGAAAGTTTCTGTGAGGCCATTTTTGCTTGGGCTGAAGGAGGGTCTCTCTGTTGATCAGTGGCAGTGACTAACATTGAACAGCTTCCCTGCCCCCGTAGAGGTGGTTGCTGACTTGAAACTGTAGTTTTATATTCCCTTTTGGGTCTATTCCTGCTTCTTTCCAGCCCCTGCTATCAAGCACGCTTTAACGTGCTTTAGCGCGATTTAGCGCGGAGTTGCCACTAGAGCAGCATCGGGCAGCGCCGGTTAAACAAGGTTAAACTCTTTCTGGCTCCAGAAAGTCTGTTCTTCAATTTTTCCCTTAGAACTGCTCTGTTAGGAACCTAAACAGTTTACACCTACACTAAAAAGTGCAGCACTTGTTCCAAATAGCTTTTTCTTCTCAAAAAGCTCAGCACTTGTTTTATAAGCATATCCCTTGTCTTATAAGCATTCTCTTTGCAGGTCAAGCACTCCTATATTATACAAATCTCTCACTAGCAAAACCCCCAGGAGTGCCCACGTCCCTGCTAAGCCCACTACTTTTCTGTCTCATACCAACTCATAATTCTTTCTAGCATGTCGAAGGGTCAGATGCTGGCGTCCTCTCCTGCCCAGTTGGTGAATCTGGGAATTCTGAGACAATGTTACAATTGCCTCATGTACACGGACAACCCTCTCCTCCTCCCAAGTAACACTAACACTTGTGAGAGATGCAGCTATTTAGCCAGACTGGAGGCTGAGCTCTCTCAACTCAGGACTGGTAAGACCAGGCAGGAGGAGAAGGCAACTACACACACCACAATACCAGTCTCACATAACTCAACCACACCACTGAATCAAACACATAAACACACTAAGACATACTCGAGGCTCTGAGTAAAATTTACCTAAACAGCAGAGGCCTCCAAAGCAGACACCCAAGCAACTGCAAACTCAATACACCACACAAACAACACATAAACAACAAAATCAGTGTGCAAAGCAGTCACTGCCCTTAAGGCCAAATACAACACCAAACATACTTGTCATAGGTGACTCCATAGTCAGACACACTGGCGTCCGCTCACCAGACTGAGTAAGGAGAAGGTCACAGTAAGCTGCCTGTCGGGCGCTAGAATCCGCCACATAACACAAGCACTCAGGTCTCTCAACAGCAGGTACAAGTACGACTCAGTCATTGTCCACGCTGGTGTCAACGACCTGAGACGTACCTTCTTGGACTACATGAAAAGAGACATTGAGGAGCTCTCTGATTATGTAGCCCAGGCAGGTATGACCCTGACCTTGAGCAGTATCCTACCTTCACCTAGAATGATGCCACAATACAGTGATAAGATGATCAGCTTTAATAATTGGCTTAAATTCTGGTGTCATTCGAAGGGGATCCAATGTCTGTCTGCCTGGGATGACATGCTGGACAAGCCACGCTGCTTCGCAAGGGACGGCTTGCACCTGTCACCCCTAGGCTTCGGATATTGGCAAAGGCTCTTGCCACCCCATAGTGCCTTTTTTAGGCAAGGCTCAAATTCTAAACCTACCACCCTAGAACACAAAAAAGTAAAAAAACTAAGGGTAATGCTGCTCAGTGCCAGAAGTCTCAATCTCAAGATGCACGCACTCGAGGCCTTTCTCAGTATGGAGAACATCGATGTCTGTGCTGTGACTGAAACCTGGTTCAAGGCTCCTGAGAGCACCCCAGCACTATCAGGTTTCACCTCATATCATGCGTTCCGGCCCCAAAATCCGGACAACACCAAGACAGGAGGGGGGGTGTCCATATTCATAAAGGACACCCACACCTCAAGGTTGGTGGCAACGCACGATGCATCGGAGACCATCCAGGTGCAATTAACCATAGGCAAGACTGCTCTGCAATTTGTAGCATGTTACAGGCCACCCTCTCAAACTCAGGAACCTCACATGGCCTTCCTGAAAACAATGGAGGGGATAAATGTATCTCCAAACACCATCATACTAGGTGACTTCAACTACCCTAATATAGACTGGGAACACTACTCAAGCCCAAACACTCTAGCCCAAAGGTTCCTGCAGTTCATAAACTCAAATGCCATGGAACAACTAGTCACCATCCCCACAAGAGGAGAAAACATACTTGATCTCATCATCATGAACATGGGATCACAATGTTCAACACCGGATGTATACCCCTCACTGGTGAAATCAGATCATAAACTAATCTCGCTGGAGGTCCTCATCCCGCCCCCACCTGAAATAAAAAAGACCACAGTGAAAAACTTCTCAAAAGCCGACTTCACACTTCTAAAAACTAGTGTGGTCTCCTTTAAGGCCCCTGAGCCAGTGGTAAACATTACTCAAACCGCTGAATCACTTACAAATGCCTTCTACCAGCACCTACAGGACTGCATGGATCAGGCAATCCCAAACAAAACTAAGACTCTTTGTACCAAAGGCAAGCGTCCAGTCTGGTGGACCCCAGCCATAAACAAGCTCTACAACAAAAGGAGGAAGCTACTACAAGATAGAGCAAATTCCTTGAAAGGTAAGACACCTTTGATCATTATAAGTAAAAACTAAGAGCTCTCATAAAATCATCCAAGGCAAATTTTGAGAGAAAAATCGCCAAGGACTCAAAAGACAATCATAAGGCCTTCTTTAGCTATGTTAGAAACCTAGGAGGAAACTCCCAGATATGCTCAGAATTAGTTCAAAATGATGTGAAGATTACTGAACCTACACACATTGCCAACATACTGGCTGACAGGTTCAGTGCAAACTTCTCCCCAAAAGGAGAGATATCTATACCAGAGGATTGTAGCCCCAAACATCTACAACGCCCAGGTGAGAACTGCCCTCTCCAAAGCTTAAACCACAGCATCCATGGGACTGGATGGTGTCCCCGGCTGTGTGCTCCACGAACTCAATGAGGAATTAAACCCGCAGTTAGGACAGCTGTTTAATCTTAGCCTCACCTCAGGATACGTACCCAAGGAGTGGCGCACGGCGACTGTTGTCCCACTTCACAAGGGCGGTGCCTCCACCGACCCTGGAAATTACCGTCCCATTAGCTTGACAAGCCTTATCTGCAAAGCCATGGAGAGGATCATAATGGAACTCATAAATAAAGACATAGGGAACTTGCAGACTTTGGATCCAACCCAGTTTGGCTTTGTCAAAGGCAGATCATGCCTTTTAAACTTGGTTGACTTTTTCAAGACAGTCACCAAGGCCATTGATGAGGGAAAGGCAGTTCATACAGCCTACCTTGACCTGGCAAAGGCCTTGACACAATACCCCACTCAGGTATCATCGAAAAACTCATCAGCTTGAATGTAAACCCATACATCACAAGATGGGTTGCAAACTGGCTAAGTGACAGAACCCACAGGGTCAGAGTTGCTGGAGCCATGTCAGACTCAAAGCCTGTCACAAGTGGTGTCCCACAGGGCTCAGTCCTGGGTCCACTCTTGTTCGGCATCTACTTTTCTGAAGTACAAGCAAACACAGGAGGGTTATGGCTGACAAAGTTTGCAGATGACTGCAAACTGGGCGCCATAGTCGAAAACACATCTGACACAGATATCCTTCAGAAGGGCCTCACAGAAACGGATAACTGGTGCCAGAGCCATGGCCTAAAGTTAAATGCCAAGAAATGCATAGTCATACCCTTCGGGAAAAACAAGGTTACCCCTAGCTACCATATAGGTGGCAATCCACTGAGCACAGAAGAAGTCATCAGGGATCTGGGGACCCAGGTTGACAGTAGCCTTTCGTTTGACACTCATGTTGCTAAAGTAGTTAGGAAAACCTTCTACATTGCCCACCTGATCATGAAGGGATTCACATCTAGATCAAGGGAGGTCATCGTCCCCCTGTACTCATCACTCATTAGACCTATGATTGAGTACAATGCCCCATTCAGAATGTATCTGACCCGACACCTGCAGCAGCTGGAAAGGCTCAAAAGTTCCTCACCAAAAGGATAAAGGGTCTCAAAAATATGTCTTATGCTGCCCGACTGAAAGAACTCCAGCTCTATTCAGTCTCATACCGCTTGCTCAGAGGTGACCTGTGCCTGACATATAAGGCCATGTCAAACCCTGATTTGATGAATATGCTTCACCTCGAAAAATCTAGATCCCTCAGAACCACAAGGGCGGGAGACTTAAACCTTGACACGGTTATTAATAGAACGTGCTGGAGGGACAGATTCATCACCCAGAGACTCCCTATGCTGTGGAACAAAATCCCGGTACATGTGAGGCAGAGCACCTCGCTGGTCTTGTTCAAGAGGAATCTTGACCAATGGATGGGGGATCGCAGATATACCCCAGGGATTACTTCAGTGTCACTGCTTGACAGAGGCACAGAAAAATAATAGGCATAGTTTTATTCAAACTAAAAGGGTGGCGAAAGCCAAATAACTATGGGCTAGGCTTATAAATGCCCTTGGGCAGATAGCCTAGTATGAACCTATGAACCTATGAACCTATAAGACTGTATGAGCTGTTTTGAATATGGATTCTGTGTCTCTGTGATGGCTTTGCTTAAAGACTATAGCACAGTGAGCAAGTATTTGGTCATTTGAGTTTGATAGTTTATAGCCCTAAAGGCTAAGGTGGAGTAAGTGTAGACTTTCTTGCCCCCATCTGACCATTGCTTGACTGTCTTTGTCATTGGGAAGAACATTAATGCCAGAGAATAACGTGGAAGGTTTGTCCAAAGCCAGAGAAGCTATGGCTGGACTGCCACATGATTTTTGTATTGGTGCTTGAGTTTATTAAAAACTTTATAGAATATATCTGGTCTTTAGGAACAGGGGGCAGAGAATCTGGAGCTGAGGAATTGGCCTGAAAGGAATCAAGTTAAGCCCCAAGTACAGGGGAACTGGAGGAGGATCAGGGGTGCCCATCTCCAATAAATTGCACTATTTCTTTTGCACCTCAGAAACCTGTCTGGACTGTCATTCAGAATGTTTCACCATGCTCTGTAAGGTCTCTCCAAAGGAGGTCTCTTCAGTCTAGATACAGTGAATCTCCTTCATCTGATGAAATCTATTCTGGGGCATGTAACTGGGACAAGTAGTTAAAGGAAAGATCCAAATATCTATCCAGTTCCTCATCACAGGAAGAGGAATCTAAGGTCTGCGTATGTGGTGTGTTTGAGAAGCCACAAAGGAAGTAGAGACATGATTGCCTTGAACATTCCCAGAGAAAAATCAAACCATTCTTTTTCCCTGGATAAAGAAGGTGATGTTGCGTGCTTACGTTTTTGTTTTTTCCTTTTTTAGGGATTATGTCTACATGAATGAGCTTAGGAGGTTCTGATCCTTGGCACATTTCCATTATGGTTCCAGGAATCTCTTCCCACACAAGGGACCAGGAAGGGAGTTCCTCAAGGGCTCTCTGATACAATGATTCACAGCTTATAAGAGGACTCAGTCATCTGCAAGGCCTCAGGAGCCATACTAGCCTCTGACTGGGTTGAGATAGAGGACTCATAAGAAGATGATTAGCATACCACATGCTCAACCACCTCATCGGGTATGTCTGATTTCAAGACAAACAGCTGGAGAATCCTATGTCAGTCTCTTAAACTTTTTGTTAGGGGAGATGCCTACATCCAGGCCCTCCAACATAGTGAACTGGACCGAGCCTTCCAACGTAGTAGATTGGACAAAGAATTTTATATGTTGGGTTTATAGATGCAAAAGCCTAGAAGCTCAGTTTTTCCCTAAACAGCTGCCAGTGAAACCTTACTAAGCTTTTCTGCCACTATAGGAGCAAGTTAGTTGTGCAGTGAGCAAAGTTGCCTTATTGATCAACCTTAGCCTACGCAAAGTATAGGTCCTCCTTGTAGTCTTGGAGCTACCAGCACAGTCCTGTAAAATTAACCCATTCCCTTCCCTAATAAAACATACAGTAAGAGCTTGCTGTCATGGAAGTTTCCCATCATCTCTTTGGCCAGCCAGATAGACATGGGCATCCTGAGGCAATGTAGCAATTGTGTCATTTATACTGACAACCACTTATTCCTGAAGCAAACAAATACTTTATGTGAGAATTGCAGTTACACTATGAAATTGGAGGCAAGACTCTCACATAAGGACAAATCAAATGGCAAGCAGGTTGTCAGCAGACACACACACTTCTCACATTAAATAAGATCACGACACATAAACCCACCTATGCGGAGGTGCTCACTAGTAACTTTCCACAGGATCAGAGGCTACCTAAACAGAAACCACTTACACATATAACAATGCAAAAAACAACCACAACATATAATAATACAGACACCAGTGTCTCAACAATAAGCCCATAAGGCATAACATCCCAAAACCTAATGTACTGGTCATAGGTGACTCCATTGTGAGACACACGGATGTACCCCGTACCAGCCTGGATAAGGAGTGGGTTATGGTTAGCTCCCTGTCAGGTGGCAGGATCTGTCAAATTGCTCAAGTCACTCAACCACAAGTACCAGTATGACTCCATCATAGCCCATGTGGGTTAAATGACTTAAGATGTCTCTCACTGAACTATATGAAGAAAGACATAACTGAGTTCTCAGATTATGTGTCAATGGCAAGTATAAACCTAGCCTTAAGCAGCATTCTACCTTCTCTAAGGATGATGCCACAAGCAAAACAAAAAATGCTTGACTTTAACAATTGGCTTAGGTTCTGGTGTCAGTCCAAGGAGATCCAATATCTGTCAGCCTGAGAAGATACGATCAACAGGCCAAGCTGCTTTGCCAGATATAGTCTGCACCTGTCTCCTCTAGGTGTTTGGATACTGGCAAAGGCATTAACCACCCCTATTGTGTCTTTTTAGGCAGTGTCAAAATAACTAACCCCCCCAACATAACAAAATCCTCTCTAGATAAATTCAAGGTACTGCTGTTTAATGCTAGGAGTCTAAACAAAAAACTGCACTCCATAGAAGCACCCTTCACTTTGGAAGATGTCGATGTCTATGCAGTCACACAGACATGGATCAAAGGTGTAGAAAGCATCCCTGCCATACAGGACTACAATGCCTTCCATACATTCAGATCACAAACTGAGCATGAAAGAACCAAAGGAGGAGGTGTATCCATCTTCATTAAGGATAATTACACCTCAAGACTAGTCAAACAGTATGACTCTCTTGAGCTACTCCATGTCCAATTAACTATAGACAAAGCCCCATACCACAACATAGCTAGCAATAGGTCCCCACTATGAAACAGGAAAAGCATACTGCATACCTTGACTTACTGGATTCACTTGCCATGCAGCCCAACACCTTACTCGCAGGTGATTTTAATTGTCCTACCATTAACTTTGAAACATACATGACCACAAACATGCTGACTCAGAGGTTATTGGACTTTGTCAATGCAAATGCTCTGGAACAGCTAGTCAGCACACCCACAAGAGGCTCAAATGTGCTGGACATAGTACTCAGTAACATGAGAGAGCATTGCTCCCCCCTACTCCTCATGTGATGTCTTCCCTGGTAAGATTGGACCATAAATCAGTGTCATTTGATGCAATTATAAGACCAGATACTCCCTTCAAGCTCAAAAATACTTACAAATTTTTTCAAAGACAAATTTCCTTCTACTAAGTGACTAAATGATGGCATGAGAAGTTTCAAATCCCCCTCAAATGCAGATAACATGGAGTCCCAAGCAGAGGTATACACCAGTGCCCTGTATAATCACGTAAGCAGTTGTATAAAATTGGCTGTACCTGACCAAATTAAAACCAGGTCTTGCCAAAAAAACTAGCCACCCTGATGAACTACTATAAACAGGCTATACAGCAAGAGAAAGAAACTAATGCCCAAGAACAAGAGGGAACTGGCTCAGCAAATGAAGAAATGCCTCTCTAGCTTAAACAAACAAATTAGAGATCTTGTCAAATCCTCCACAGCTAATTATGAAGCAAAAATAGCCTCCCTAGCAAAGGATAATCACAAGGTATTCTTTAAGTATGTCCAAAATCTTAAAGGAAATACCCAGCTATGCACTGAAATGGTTGTGGATAGCACCACCCATACTCAACTGGAGGTATAAACCAACTTGCTAGCTATCAGATTTTGAGAAAACTCCACCCCTCTGACCCTCCAGTCATCCCCCAAAGAATACCTGCCACCATTCCTCAGCCTACTATCTCAAGAGAACAGTTAATTTTGGTGCTCTCCAAGGCCAAGAACATAGCATCAATGGGACCAGACAACATCCCAAGTTGCTTTTTTAAACAACTTAAAACATGACCTAGCAGACCTACTTGGATCCCTGTTTAACCACAGCCTGCAAACTGGCTATTTTCCGGCAGAATGGAGGACAGCAACAATACTTCCTCTACAAAAAGGGGGACCATCAACTGAACCTGGGAATTATAGGCCCATAAAACCTAACAAGCCTCATCTGCAAGGCCATGGAAAGAATCATTATGGATGTTATTAACAAGGACTCAGGTAATCTCCAAACTCTGGACTCAATCCAGGTCAGATTCATTAAAGCTAGATCTTGCCTGTTAAACATGGTTGACTTCTTTGAGAAAGTCACTAAGGCTCCTGGATGAGAGAAAGACAGTGCATACCACCTAGCTTTACCTATCCAAGGCATTTGACATAATTCCCCACTCAGGTATTATAGGTTCATAGGTTCATAGGCTGGTACTAGGCTATCGGCCCTAGGGCCTATGCAAGCCTAGCCATAACAATTCCCTGGATATTTCTTCCCACAATATTTACTTCTCTGGACCCCTGTCTAGCAGGGTGACTGACATGATCCCCGGGGTGAATTTCCTATCTCCCATCCAATCATTAAGGTTCCTTTTGAAGAGGGCCAATGAGGCGCTCTGCTTGACATGTATGGGCAGTCTATTCCAGAGTATGGGGAGTCTCTGGGTCAGGAACCTATTCCTCCAGCATGTTTTGTTCATTGTGATGACAAGGTTTAGATCCCTGGAGCATGTGGCTCTGAGGGATTGGGATTTCTTTAAGTTGGGAATGTCCAACAGCTCAGGGTTTGACATGGCCTTGTATGTTAAGCAGAGATCACCTCTGAGTAGGCGATATGCCACAGAGTATAGCTGGAGTTTTTTTAGATGGTGAGCATATGGCATCTGCTTTAGGCCTGTGATTCATTTAGTGAGGTATTTCTGTGGTCTTTCCAGCTGTTGCAGATGTCTTGTGAGCTACATACCAAACGGGGCATTATACTCTATAATGGGTCTAATGAGGGATGAGTACAGTGGGACAATGACCTCCTTTTTTCTGGATGACAAGCCCTTAGTGATGAGGTGTGCCACATAGAAGGATTTCCTGACTGTTGTGGTGATGTGGTTATCGAAAGTGAGACCACTGTCCACCTGTGCCCTTAGTCTCTCATCACACTTTCGATGTTTAGTGTCCTGTCACCTATGTGGTAATTCATGGTACATGTTTTTTTTTCCAAAGGGGATAACTATACATTTCTTGGCATTAAGCTTGAGCCCATGGCTCTGGCACCAGGCATCTGTTTCTGTAAGGCCCTTTTGTAGAATATCCACATAATTTGGGGATTCAATAATGGCTCCCAGTTTGCAGTCATCTGCGAACTTTGTTAGCCAGAGTCCCTTAGTGTTGGCCTGTACTTCAGAGAAGTATATGCCAAACAAGAGTGGTCCCAGTACTGAACCCTGAGATACTCCACTTGTCACTTGTCTGGAGCTGGATTTGGAGTCAGCTACTTTTATAGTCTGGGCTCTGTCAGTAAGCCAGTTTTCAACCCATCGAGTGACATAGGGATTTATGCTCAGCTTAGTAAGTTTATCTATGATTCCAGAGTGGGGGATGGTGTTGAAGGCCTTGGCAAGGTCCAGATAGGCTGTGTGGACTGCCTTACCCTCTTCCACAGCTCTGGAGACTGATTCAAAGAAATCAATCAGATTCAGGAGACAAGATCAGCCCTTCACAAACCCAAACTGGGTGGGGTCCAGTGTTTGAAGGTTGCCAATGTCTTTGTTTATAAGATCCATGATAATGCGTTCCATGCCCTTGCAGATCAGTCTTGTCAGACTGATGGGATGGTAGTTCCCAGGATCCAAGGCAGATCCTCCCTTGTGGAGAGGGATAACTGTAGCTCTGCGCCACTCAGTGGCCATGAAGCCTGAGGTGAGGCTATGATTAAACATGACACTTAGGTGAGGTGCCAGTTCATTTTGTAGTTCATGTAGTACACAGCCTGGGATGTCATCTGGTCCCATGGATGCTGTATTCTTAGCTTTAAAGAGTGCGGTTTTGTACCTCTGTGGCTGTGATTACCGGAATTTGGCAATCTTTTGGTATTGAGATGGGCCCTTTAGGGGGTGAGAAGGGGGTGAAGTTGGCACTAAATTGATCTGCCAGGATGTTGGCAATATCCTTGGGATCAGTATATTTAATGCCGTTCTGTTGTAGCTCAGAGCAGATCTGAGCATTGCCATTTAGATTCTGGCCATAACTATAGAATGCCTTGTGGTTGTCTTTGGAATCTTTGGCAATTTTATTTTCATAACTAGGTTTTGAGGATTTTATGAGGGATCTCAGCTTCTTACTGAGGCTGGTGAGGGAGATTTTTGCATCCTGGGATTTTCCTCTTTTCTGCAACAGTTTCTTCCTTCAAATGTATAGTTTGTTTATAGCAGGGGACCACCAGATTGGCTTCCTTTTTTGGAGAAGAGCATCTTGGTTCTATTTGGGATGGCACGATTCATGCACGAGTGGATGTGCTCGTACAGTGCCTTAGTGTAGGTTCTGCAATCGAACTTCCAGATCCCATCTGTGTGGGTGTCGTGAAGTTTGTCACTTCTGACTTCAGTAGCATGAAGTTGGCTTTGGAGAAGTTTTTTAAGGAGGTTTCCTTACTGGGGGGTGGGGTGGGATGTGGATGTCAAGGGTGATAGAGAAACTATCCCAATTGAGAATTAACCCCTACATTCCAGATGGGTATCCAACTGGTTCACCAACAGGACACATACTGTCAAAGTGGGTGACTTCACCTCTAGCAAAAGACCAGTCACCAGTGGTATACCACAGGGTTTTGTGCTGGCCCCTTACTGTTCAGAATGTATTTCTCAGAATTCCAGACAAACTTGGATGGCCTGTGGTTAACTAGGTTTGCTGCTGACTGCAAATTGCGAGCAGTCATTAAGTCCCTCATCAATGTTAATATACTGCAGATGGGGTTAATGCAGACAAATGATTGGTACCAAAGGCATATACTAAAGCTAAATGCAAAAATATGCATTATTAAACCCTCTGGGAAAGCTGACATCCCTGCTAATTACATTATAGACAGGACCTCTCAAGTGTAGATCCAGTAGTATGTGATCTGGGTACTCAGGTTGATAACAATCTGAACTTTGACCACCATGTATCCACAGCAGTAAGAAAATCCTTGTGTGTGCCACATTTTATAGGTAAAGGCATTGCATCTAGATCTAAGGATATTATAATTCCCAATAATTGAGTACAATGTACCCTTTTGCATGTGTCTCACCAGACACCTGCAGCAATTGGAGACACCATAGAAGTTTCTCACCAAGAAATTACAGGGTTCACAAAACAAGTATTACTTGGAAAGAATGAAAGCCTTATCACTGTATTCTGCCTCCAACAGGTTGCTAAGGGGTGACCTGTGCCTGGTGTAGATCAGAGTGTATGTGCTGTATCTTTAAGAAGCATAGCAAGGACTGAATGTGCACATATAAATACCGGGCATGTGCTATTCCCAGTGCCATTTTGAGAGTGCAGCCAGAGAGTGAGCATGCATGATTACAGTAGTTAGTTTGCATATAAGTTAAAGTCAGTAAACTTCTATCATGATGTTTGTATATAATAAGGCTGCTTGAACAGAACCCACAAATACTCTTCTATTGTGCCCAAAGTAGAAGAATGACATGGTGTCAGAACCGGAATTCCAGAGAATGATATTTGGAGCCATGTGGTGCAGAGATGACAGTGAAGGTAAACTAAGAGAAACAATCATGAAAAACAGCCAGAAAAGAATCAAAGGTAATGAGAATTTACACAAACTGCTTATTTTATAAAAATGATAAAACAGAGCATTACAAGGGCACAACCCGTATTATTAAACAAGCGGGAGGCACAAAGGGTTTATTAACTAAGCAAAATGTTTAAGATTAAGATATCTGATAAAACGAATATCAGAATAACAAAACAAGTATGTTTAAAGCAAAACAAATATGTTTAAAGCAAAACGAGTGTGTTTGAAGCAAAACAGGCATGTTTAGAGTAAAAGTACAAAGGGCATGAAAAGAGATTAAACAAGCAAAACGAATGTAACAAGGGCAAAAAGGGCACATTAAGTATAAATAAACCAAGGCAACTGCATTTTTTGGCAATGTGCAGTGTTTTGGCTTAACTGTGACTTCGTATTGTATCAAGGGCATAACTAGAGTTATTCAAAGTATCTCAAAGTGTGTAAAAGTACTTACAGTTTGTGCTTATTACTGTGCATGTATTCTGAAGAGTCTATTTGTGTGAGAAGTGCAACTATTTCTTGAAGTACAGTCAAAGTATAGCCATTTCAAAATGTTTCTTGTGCTGGGTTTGTTCTATTCGCAAAGTGCCACCATTACAGAGTGTTTCTTGCACTGTAAAGAATTGCCTAACAAGATATCACCATTTGGGGGAAATGTCAGTGTGCTATGTACAGTTTATTTGCAAAGTGCAATTATATCGAAATGTTATTAACTCTGAGCTTCTCTTGCCCAGTTCATTCACATTATGCAGTTATTTGAAATGTTTCTTAAACTGAGGTGATTTCTTGCAGAACAGTAATTTCAAGAATATTACAGTGCAAAGTTCAGATATTCAGAGGCTTTTCTTGCTATTGGGCAAAGTTACAAATACTAGCTTTAATTTCTGGCATATGTGTATGTGTATATACTCATGCTTATTTGCAAAACCCTTCACTGGTATGTGTTAGTATGGCAGACAGATTTCAAAAGCCCTTACCACTTGTATTTGATCAGAATATTGCAGAGAATTGGAGAATATTTGAGCAAGCGTATGATATTTTATACAAGCAGCTTAATTAGACAAAGATGCATGCACCAGGGCATTTGTTTTGCTAAACCTAGCTGGGTCAGAGGCCATTGAAAAAGAGGGTTCATTTGTGTATGTGTCAGAAGTATATGAGGGAGAAGGTGAAAATCATCATATTCTGTACAGGCTGAATCAAGGGAAGACCCCAAGTTTTTGAAGCACAAATTCAGAGAAATGTGTAACCCCCAGACAAATATTACATTAGAGAGGCATTTGTTTTACATGAGAGATCAGAAACCAGGGGAAACTTTTGCAGCTTATAAAACTGACCTGAGAAACAAAGCCAAAATGTGTCGGTTTGGTGACTTAAAAGATGAGTTAATAAAAGACAGGCTCATGTGTGGTATTAATAGTGCTGCTGTGAGAAAGATTTTGTTTTATGATAGTGACTTAACATTGAGTAAAGCCACTGAGATTTGTCAAATCCATGAAGTTACAGAAAAAACACACAAGTATGTTTGCAAGTGACAAGAGTATGGTTTCAGTAGGGTTCAGAGCAAATGTAGATAGCACACAACAGGTGGCAAACAGAAGAAGGCCTAAGCACATGGCAGCCATGACCCCTGCTGGGTCACCAGGGAAACCACATAGTTTTCGAGCAAGTTCTAAGACCAGTTCAGTTAAAGCAGCATGCTGTGTACAGTACACGGGTGAATCAGCAAAATACTCAGTACAGTACAGTACAAACATGAATTAGCAAAACTCAAGTCCAGCTTTATTGTTAACTATCGCAATTGTGGTGCCAATCATGAGTCTAAAAGAGAGAAATGCTTAGCATTTGGTAAGCAATGTCACAAATGTAAAAAATTTAACCATTTTCAAATGTTTTGCAAATCAAGCAAACCCCACACAGTTGTAAAGAAGGGTCACACTAAAAGGCAAATTGATGAAGTAGAGTTGCAGCAGTCCACTTTTTATGTAGATGGTGTTTGCGATTGGTGAAAGAGTTGATGCAGTGAATTTACTGGCAAAGAGAGAAGTGTTTTATACAGTCCAGATCAATGGTAAATCCGCAGAGCTTAAAGTAGACACTGGTTCAGAGTGTAATGTTATATAAGCAGACACATTTGCTAAAGTGAGAACTAATGAACAACTCAATGGGGCCAGTAGTGCAAAACTTGTTGCTTATGGAGGTGAAGAAATTCAAACTGAAGGCTCAGTGATGCTTCCATGTTATTTGGCTAAGAACTGTTACACCTTGTTGTTCTATGCAGTCCGAAGACCAGTACAGTCATTATTAGGTCTCAAAGACAGTTTGAGAATGACTCTGCTTTCTTTTACCAAATAAGTTCATCACATAAGTGCATACCCTAGTTCCAATTTTTCTGAAGCCATTTTCTCAGAGTATGCTGATGTTTTTGATGACAAGTTTGGCAAACTTCCAGTTGTGTGTTCGGTGAAGTTAGACCCAGAGGTCACTCCAGTAGTCAGACCAGCAAGAAGAGTTCTGATAGCTATGCAGGATAAAGTCAAGGCTCAGTTGCATAAAAGGGTACAGCAAGGTGTTATTTGTCCAGTTACAGAACCTACTGAATGGGTGTTGTCTATGGTAGCAGCTCACAAAAAAGTGTCAGATGAAATCAGAATATGTATTGACCAAAGAGATCTGAACAAAGAATTAAAGAGACTGCATCATCCAATGTGTACACTCAAAGAGGTTGCAGCTCTAATACCAAATGCCACTGTTTTTTCTGTTGTGGATGCTAAAAGTTCATTTTGGCAAGTGATTCTTGATCGCAAATCCTCATTACTAACTATTTTTGGCACCCCATTTGGCAGATACAGATTCCTAAGGATGTCATTTGGAACAAATTCTGCAAATGAAGTTTCCTAGCGTACAATGGAACAATTTTTTTCGGGTTATCCTTGTACCATAATAGTAGATGATTTACTGGAAAGACTCACCCAGACTACCACAGCTTGTTGTGAGGGAAAGGTTAGTTTGCTTTTTATTTCTTGTATTTTCTATTACTTTATTGCATTTTTTAATATTTTGTATACTGCAATTTGTTTTCTTTACACTGCATTTTACTTGTATTCTGCTTTTAACTGCATATTAAAACTTGAAAAGAGACCACAGCTCTGTGTCTTGTGAGTCAGACAGAATTTTTTTCCACCCTCCTACCCTGTTACTCTTGTGTTCTTAAACACCACTGTCTTTATAGTTGCCTGCCCCTTATGTTAATTTGATCATATATCTCATTCCCTCTCTCCTTTCACTGGCTGGTGTGAGTAAGCACAAGATTATCATTTTGTGAAATCACGCCCCTTCAACTATTTAAATTTATTGGCCATCCTACTGTATTCCGTAGTACCAGAATGCAAAACTGCCCACCTCCTTTCAATCTTTCTTGTTCTTTTAAAAATAGCGGCTCTCCACTAAAACTTAACTTTTTAGACACCTAAAACTTAAGTTACCTACTTTCATATCTAACTGCTTAGTGCACACTGCAGTGTTTAGGATAAACCATTTCTTTCATCTTACTTTTAAGCATCTATTGCAAGACCAGCAGTTATTGAAGAGCCCACATTCTGCCTCTCAGTAGTTATCTTAGGATTAGTGCTTCTTTTTCGTCCTAGTGAGAGAAGGAGTACAGGAACATTATTTCCTGGAGACTGATTATCACCAGAAAGCCTAATAACTGCTTTACAGGTAACAGCCTGGAGTCTGTGCTTATATTCTGATCTTGGTGAGAGAAGGAGCAGAGTGCATTGATTCCTGACTGTTTCTGGTTGGAGAGTGAGTGTCTGTGCTTATAGTACCTGTTTGGTCTGGTTGCTATTTGAGGCATCTGCCAGAGAAGGGCTAGAAGCCTACAAACCCTTGCATCATCTGGGACAAGACTGTGGATCACTAAATAGGCTGTGGCCTGTGTCTCTTCTTGGGATTGGTGCTAAAATTTTACTTCTGGTGAGAGAAGGAGCAAAGGTGCATTGTATCCCAAAAGATTGAAGCTATGGCAAGACCAGCATTAGTAGTAGCCTGGCAGTAGCCATTCATGTGATCCCCTCTTTTCATCATTCTTGGTAAGCTATTTTTTTTTTTTGTTTGTTTTCAGTAAGTACTGCTTGATTTGTTTCTAACTTCAGAATATCTGCCTAAATACTTCATCCTTAAATGTTCTAGGTCTGTGTATTAGTTTCCTCTCAAGTGTTTGGCAGTGCTCTGTACAGACTCAGACACCTTGAGTGGCATTGTTCCAGTAAAAGCACAATTGAAATTTCTCCAATACCTAGTTGCATACAGGACAACTAGTTTGTAGTGACAAGCACTGTCCACATTGTTGCAAACCAGATACTCCTGACAGTGATTGATATTCTCACTCCAACTGTCTAATCAATAAAAAGGGCTTGTTGCCATGGATATGAACTGTCCTACTGTCTTCATTACTGGCTTGGTGGATATGGGCACCCTGAGGCAATGGAGAAATTGCCTCATGTTTATTGACAACCAGTTAATTCTCAAACAACTGATATGGTATGTGAGAGATGTATTTATACAATGTCACTGAAGGCAAAGCTCTCACATAAATGTACTCCTAATGTCAATAAGGTTGTCAGTAGTACACACACTGCACCCAACACGCAAAATCCAAAGCAGACATATAGACCCACATATGCTGAGGCACTTACATGTAACCTTCCTAAACCACAAAGACCTCCTAGATGAAGTACACATAACCGATACCTTTAGCAGCCCCAAATGCACTATTTCATAGCAACACCCACATCAACACATAGAGCTCCATCTCATGGACCCTCTACCTCTATGCCTATAAGGCAAGTCACCACACAATCCAACATTCACCATTGTGAGCCACACTGATGTCCCTCTCACCAGGCTAAGTAAGGAGAAAGTAATGGTCAGTTGCTTTTCAGGGGTTAGGATCCGTCACATTATGCATGCACTCAGGTCATTGGATCACAGTTATCAATATTACTCAGTCATAATCCATGTGGGAGTAAATGACCTGAGACATATCTCCCTAGACTATATGAAAAGAGACATCATGGAGCTCTCAGAATATGTGTCTCAGGCTGGTATGAGCCTAGCATTGAGCAGAATTTTACCTTCTCCAAGGATGATGCCTTAATATGAACAAAAGATGACTGACTTTAATAAGTGGCTTAGTTCCTGGTGTCATTCTAAGGGGGTGAAATATTTGTCAGCATAGAAGGAGGTGGTCAATAGATTATGCTGCTTTGCCAGGGATGGTCTGCACCTCTCCCCTCTAGGCTTTTTAATATTAGCTAAAACATTGTCTTCCCCCATGATGCCTTTTTAGGCAATGCCAAACTGAAAGTACTTCCGACATAGCAAATCAAAACCAAGAAAATCTAAAGGTATTACTGCTCAATGCTAGGAATCTAAACAAAAAACTCCACTTCCTAGAAGCTCTCTTTACCCTAGAGAATGCTGATGTTTGTGCAGTCACTGAAACATGGTTTAAAGCCTCAGAGAGCACACCAACAGTGCAAGGTTATAATGCCTTCGACACATTTAGGCCAGCTACTTCACAGGCAGGGACTAAAGGTGAAGGTGTCTTTATTTACATCAAAAATAAATATACTTCAAGGCTGTCAAATAGGACAATGCTCTTGAGTTGATCCATGTTCAAATAACCATAGGTAAAATCCCCCTCTGTGAACCAGGAAACCCATACCATGTATTTAAACCTATAAGAAACACTAACCATCCAACCCAGTACCATATTTATGGGGGACTTTAATTACGCCGCTATTAACTGGGAATCCTATATGACACCAAACATACATGCACAGTGATTCCTGGATTTTGTAAACACAAACTCCCTCGACCAGATAGTCAATACACAGGGGTGCAACCATACTGGATCTGGTCCTAACTAATATGGGAAAATGCTGCACACCCCCTACTGTAACGCCTTCCCTGGTAAAATCATTCCACAAAATGGTCTCCTTTGAAGTAAAAATAAAACCTAGACCCCCAGCTAAATCTGGAATATTCAGGAGCTATTCTAAGGCTAACCTCCTGCTATTAAATAAGAACCTGGCAAAATTTCAAGCCCCCATAAACTCTGACAACACTTCTGCCTATGCAGGACTGTTCACAGAAACACTGTACAAGTATGTTGTTAATATCTGCATAGAGGCAGCTGTACCCATGAGGAAGAAGTACACAACTAACATAAAAAACAAGCCACCATGGTGGAATCACAAAATCATTTGGCTGTATAACAGGAGGAAGAAAATCATGGCAATGATTAGGAGGTGCAGCACCCAGCATGATAAAACCACTCTCATCAAACTAAAAAAAAAATAACTCAGAGGACAAATAAAGTCTACAAAAGCCAAATTTGAGGTAAATTTGGCCTCCCAGGCCAAGGACAACCACAAAGCATTCTTTAGCTATGTCCACAACCTCAAAGGCAATACACAGTTGTGTACAGAGCTCATTGTAAATGAAGCCACCTATATTGAGCCAGAAGATAAAGCAAACTTCCTGGCTGATAAATTCAGCTCCAACTTTACCCCTCTCTCCCTCTCAAACTTCCCTCAGGAAATATCATCAAATATAACTCCCCCTACTATCACTAGGGGACAGGTCCTTAATGCTCTCTCTAAGACCAAGAATACTGCATCAATGGGCCAGACAATATCCCAGGATGCCTTCTTAATAGCTTGAAACATGGCCTATCAGGGCATCTGGAATTACTATTTAACTGTAACCTCCAAACAGGCTTCGTGCCTCATGAATGGGGAAAGGCAATAATCATCCCTCTGCACAAAGGTGGACCATCTACAGATCCGGGAAACTACAGACCCATAATTCTCACTAGTCTTATATGTAAAGACATGGAAAGAATTATCATGGAGATGATCAACAAAGATACAGTAAACCTCCAGACACTGAACCCAACCCAGTTTGGTTTCATCAAGGGCAGATAAAGCCTACTCAACCTGGTGGACTTCTTTGAGAAGGTCACCAAAGCAATGGATGAGGGCAAAGTTGTTCACACTGCCTACCTTGACCTGGCCATGGCATTTGACACAATACTCCACTTGGGTACTGTTGACAAACTCAAGATGTTAGGTACAAACCCATATGTCACCCAGTGGATAGTCAAATGGCTCAAAGACAGGACCCGGGAAGTTAGAATTGGGGAGTCCACCTATGCAAAGAGGCCAGTCACAAGTGGAGTTCGTCAGGAATCAGTCCTTTGTCCCCTTGTTTTTGGCATTTACATCTCAGACATCAAAGCCAATGTCAGTGTTCTCTGGCTGACTAAATTTGCAGATGATTGCAAATTAGGATCTGTCATTGAATCTCACATTGACACAAATGTTCTCCAGGAGAGGCTGACACAGACAAACAACTGGTGTCAAAGCCATGGACTAAAACTAAATGCCAAGAAATGCATAATAGTATCCTTTGGGAAGTCATCCATCCATGGTAACTGTCATATTGACAACACACCCCTTAGAGCTGACCCAGTAGTCAGGGACTTAGGGACACACATAGATAGTAATCTAGACTTTGATCATCACGTGTCTACAGTGGTGAGGAAATCACTCTATGTTGCACAACTTATAAACAAAGGTATAGCATCTAAGTCCAAAAAAGTCATTCTTCCACTATATTCAGCATTCATCAGACCTAGCATCGAGTACAGTGCCCACTTTGGTATGTACCTAACCAGGCATATCCAACAATTGGAACATCCACAGAGGTTGCTCACTAAAAGAATATAGGGCAAAAGTAATATGTCCTATGCAGACCACCTCAAGGCCCTATCTCTGTATTCTGTCTCCTAAAGGCTTTTGAAAGGATATCTAAGCCTGGCATACAGGGCATTGTCAGACCCCACTCTGATGGACCTCCTGCATATCCACAAAACAAACAGCACCAAGATTACCTGTTCTAAAGACTTAAACCTTGTCTGTTATATAAATAGGACATGCTGGAGAGATATGGTCAGACTCTCCATCAATGTGAAGCAGAGTTCCTCCCTAACCTGATTCAAGCGCAACTTGGACAATTGGATGGGAAACGAGAAATCCATCCCTGGTTTGGCACCTATGTCTCTAATGGAAGCAGGTAACCTGTAAATGGTCCATCTCCCAGGCCCATGCTTAAAGTTATCAAGGGTATCATAACTTGTCAGAGATTTTGGGATGCATGGCTAGGCTTAAAAAGGCCCTTGTGGTTGTTAGCCTAGTAAACATCTATGAACCTATGAACCTATTGATTGGAGGCAATGGTGAAGCAGAGCATGACAGAAACCTAAGCAGAGTTCTTGACAGAGCATGTGAAGTAAACTTGAAGCTCAATCCTCTGAAGTGCAAATTCAGACTACCAGAAGTTACATATGTAGGTCATTTATTTACCAATACTGGCTTGAGACCAGACCCGACCAAGCAAGCAGGTATTCTTTAAATGTCAGTACTAGATAATATACAAGCTTCACAACATTTTCTTAGTATGGTCAACTATTTAGGCAAGTTTATACCAGACTTCAGTGAGTTGAGAGCACCTTTAAGAGAGTTGATGCACAAAAATGTTACATGGTCATGGTTAGAAGAGCACCAGAAGGCATTTGAAGACCTTAAGCAGAAAATTGACACCCTACCTACATTAGGATATTGTGATGTAAATAAACCAGTCACTCTTTCCTGTGATGCTTCAAAATTTGGTCTTAGCACAGTTATTCTTCAGGAGGTCAGACCAGTAGCCTATGCATCTAGAACACTTACCCAAACTGAAATGCAATATGCTCAAATTGAGAAAGAAATTTTGGCAATAGTATTTGCATATTCAAAGTTTCATGATTATATCTATGGTCGAGCTATTCAGATTGAAACTGACCACCACTATTCTAAAGAAGCATATGCATTCAGCTCCAGCAAGAGTAAAAAGAAAGATGCTCAAATTGCAAAAGTACAACTTCAAAATGGTCTATACAAAAGGCAAACTACTTTATCTGGCTGATACCCTATCAAGATCACCCAAAAATATGTCGGAACAGCTTGATGCAGAGAATTTTGACTTTGACATGATGGCAGTGCATAATTTCTCTACCACTAGACTTGATGAGCTGAGAGATCATACAAAAACTGATCCAATTTTGCAAAAGCTCAATCACTACATTAATGTTGGATGGCCGTCAAAGCAATCTAGTGTACCACCTGAAGTGCAAACCTATTTTCCTTACAGAGATGAAATGTTGATGGAAGATGGCATTATTTTCAAAGGCCCTAAAATTGTTGTTCCTACTTCCTTACAATAAGAATATAACCAGATTTTGCACTGTGGTCACCCAGGTTCCACATCCACTAAGAGAAGAGTGAGAGAACTAGTAATTTGGCCTTCATTACTGAAAGACATTGATAAAGTACTTTCTTATTATTATTAGATTGCATTTGCAAAGAGAACCACTTCAGCTAAGTCAAGTTCCTGAATTATCTTGATCAACAGTAGCCACTGATATCATCAAGTGGGACAATCAACACTACTTAGTATTGGTAGACTCTTAGTCAAATTGGTTTGAGATTAACTTACTACCTAATTTAACATCCACTACTGTTATTACTAAGTTGAAATGTCATTTCTCAGTCCATGGTAGTCCACACAAAGTTGTTTCTGACAATGGTACTCAATTTACTAGTCAGTTATTTCATAAATTTGCAAAAGAATGGGACTTTGTACATGTTACTAGCAGTCCTGAATATCCTCAGTCAAATGGGTTAGCTGATTGTGCAGTTCAGAGTGCAAAACAATTGCTTGAAAGGTCAAAGTGTGGCAATACCGATGTTTTTTTTAATCTACTTAATCTCAGAAACATACCCCGTGATGATATACTTGGCTCACCTGCTCAAAGACTTCTATCCAGACAAACCAAAATGATGCTGCCTATTAGTTCCAGTTTATTGAGGCCTAAAGCTAAGAACAACAGAACCATCAAGGCTTAATTATTCAAGAAGCATTCTATCCAGAAGTCCAGTTATGATAAATTGAGCAGATTTCTTTGTCCGTTGAGGGAAGGAGAGACAGTGAGGATACAAATGGTGACAGGTTTCGACCAGATTGGTCAAGTTACAGGTATATGTACCGAGCCAAGATCCTACCCTGTAGAATCTGAGGGTGTGGAGTACAGGAGAAATCACAGACATTTTCTTCCTCTACCAGAATCTTCATCACAGCATTGTTCCTGTGATACAGACGCTAGAGCTCAGAGTGAACCATACATTGTTCGCATCCCAGAGTGTGTTGCAACCTATACTCCCATTCCTGAGGATGTTCTAAATACTTCCAAGGTTGACATTCTGTAGAGACAGCTCCAGTTGCTAAACTTAATTCCCAGTTTTATGTCACATGATATGGTTAAATTTCCAGGGCCAACATGGACATAACTGTATATATGTACCTAGTCTAGTATAATTGCATGACAAAGAACTACTTGTATTATCTGCATGCCAAATAGATTCATAACATTGCATGATCTATTTCTCAAAGAGGGAGGATGTAGATCAGAGTGCATGTGCTGTAGCTATAAGAAGCATAGCAAGGACTGAACGTGCACATATAAATACCGGGCACATGCTATTCCCACTGCCATTTTGAGAGTGCAGCCAGAGAGTGAGCATGTATGACTGCAGTAGCTAGTTTGTATATAAGTTACTTAAGGTGAAGTCAGTAAACTTCTATTGTGATGGGTTTGTATATAATAAAGCTGCCTGAACAGAAACCATGAAGACATGTCTATTGTGTCCAAAGTAGGAGAGTGACACCTGGCTTACAGGGCAGTCTTTGACCCAGCCCTGATGGAAATGCTACACATTCATAAATCAAACTGCAGGAGGGTCACTGGCTCCAGAGCTCTTAACCTAGCCTCTGACATGACCAGGTCATGATGGAGAGATAGAAACATCTCCCAGAGACTGCCACTTTTCTGAAAGAAGCTTCCAATTCACGTGAAACAGAGTCACTCCCTGATCCTCTTCAATTGCAGCCTAGATCAATAGATGGGTGACCACAAATTCACTCCTAAGGTGGTGCCCATGTCTTTCCTGGACAGAAGAAGTCAGTATTAGCTACCATAGACTCTTAGCTCTGTGAACTTCGCTCACCTAACCACATACAATTGGAGCAACTCAGGATAAATATGGCTAGGCTTGTGTGGGCTCTAGTAACCTTCTATGAACCTGTGAACCTATAAGAAAGATATTAAGTGTGGACAACCTAGACAGGAGGGTTTTTTGAATGAACAACGGGCAGAAGCAACAAGATTTATAGTTGTGTTCTGGCCTAGACAGAATAGAAGCATAGTGTGTAATTCTTTGAATTTGTCTACCACACTCCCACTTACCCCTTATAGTTGACATCTATCAATTATTAGCAAAACAGACAAGAAATTAGAAGGTTCCACAACTGGGCACTTATCTTATCTGACAAGTGAAGCTATGGTACCTAGTGACCAAATGATTACAGTCCACTGGGTGGAACGACCTGTATTTGGGCTAGTAGTGAGATAGTCTGAGGATCTCTTACATACATCTGCATTTATACCCATACACCTATAAGCTGAGGACATCACATATGTCATACGAAGGTAAAGCTTTGGTACCCTGGCTGGATGTCAGCAAGCTACAACCCATCTGTTAAGAATACTGCAACAGTGATTCAATCAAGACATCTTAATTTCGTCTGTGCAAATGCTTCTTTTTATTCTACTTTCTTCATTGCCTACTCTCTTAATTTTGCAGAACTGACTTTATAAACTGTTGTACATTTTGCAAATAGTTTAGAATTCACTATAGTAATATCAAGTAGCTTAATTATTTCTCTGGTGTTTTGTTAGCTACTTTGTTGTATACCTTATTATACAAATGATCTGCTCAGCTTGTCTCAGATTATATTGCTATTTTATTTTATTATTGTATCCCAGGCTGCTGCTGCAATGGGTCCTGTACCTTCACTCCAGTACCCTGCTTAAATATTACATAAATAACTAAAAAATAGTCCATGATATTTTGCATTGTTCTAGTCTTTAATAGATGTCTTATCAAGAGTGAAGACAGTCATACAAATGGAGGAGTTCTGTCCTTTTAGCTACATTAGGGTTTATCTGTCAAGTGCCATTCAGTATAAACATCAGGGTACTTAATGCTATTGAGCTGCAGAGTAATTAGATTAATATTTCACTAGGAACCATTACTTTAAAATACAGTACTCTATTAATTAGCTTTGCAAAACAAGGTTAATGACATTAAGTGATTTGCGGCTAGGCTTCCTGTTGTACTCATTGACGTGAACTAGAGTTATTTTGATAGAGTCTGTTGTAAAGAGGAGCATGAAAGGTGAAGACATAAAAATAGTTGGAAACTACATTATAATTTATGCACATTATGGTAGCTCTATAGTATACCGTTTATTTATTATGTTTTCATGTTGAATATCTATCCATTAATTAAAGCTCTCCCATACCCCATTTCAGAATTGTGGTGCGACAGACACCATCCGTAAAATATTAGGTGAAGGACAGGATAATCATTGGATAGGATATCAGTTCACCAATCATGCAAGCAAGCACAAACATGCTCTCTCACACACACACACACACACACACACACACACACACACACACACACACACACACACACACACACACACACACACACACACACACAAACACACATACACACACACACACACACACACACATGCAAACAAACACTCATATACTCTCGCATGTGCATGCATATATGCAGAGATAGCCCTCTAAAACTTTTAGAGCAACCAGAAATGGAAATGAATATGCATTTGCTAATGTGAAGGAAACAGAACAGTTAGAATATACAAACTTCAGATGGCAGCAGTAAAAAGAGATCATGATCAAACACCAGATCCTAGATTATGAGGCAGTGCAAGTAACCACAGATCTGCTTTGCCATCAGTATTGAATTTTGTATCATAAAAAGATTTCAGAAACAATAAATTCATGTTTGGTTAGAATATAAGCTATTTTTCCTGTAAATTTTTACCCTAGTATCTGCTGATCATTGGCCCCCTCCCATCCAATCAGACTATTTATTCCTCATCATTGGTGCAAGTGTTGGCTGGAACAGCCCAACACTAAGGCAGAATCTGAGCTATAGAGCTGATAAATTATGACTACGTGCAGTTTTAAGTTTATTTACTGTCCCAGTCAAACCAAGTACTACTCTGACATGTTTATTCATTCTTATATTTCTGAAATCAAAGAAAATCGAGACCCCCCCACACACACACACACACACACACACACACACACACACACACACACACACACACACACACACAGACACACACACACATGCACACACGCACACACGCACAAACACATGCACACGCAATTTATTATTACCCTTCCTTGGCACTTAAATACCTTACAAGTGTAACAAGTGTAAGCACGTTTTAACTAAAATCATTGTGCATCTCACATTAGCTCAGGGGTAGGCAATTTCCACAGACGCTTTTTATAGTTGCTAACTGTAGCAAGTTGTAAAAAAAAGAAAGAAACACAAACATTTTATAGTAAAAAAGTCGAGTAACACCAGTCAAATGTATTATATCTATAACCTTCTACGAAGTAGCTATCATCTCATTCACAGAGAACAAATCAGATAATTTTGCTGTTCTTCTGATACCACTTTTAGTAAATAATTGTGTGTGTTGCATACTTTACACATATGTCAGTTGCAAAACAGTTTCTAACCCTCAAAAAACAGTCAGGTCACTTTAGTCACTTGCAGTGGTATGGGTAATGTTTTTGTGAATGATATTTGCTCAGTAAGCCTGTGTGCCTGACTTTAAAGAGTATGGCTACAGAACCATAACCCTCAGGCTCATAGACAGCATGCTATCTGGTAAGATATAAAAATGGTGGTTTATGGCCCCTGCAGGGCCACTCAGGAACAAGGCTCCTAATTCAACTAATTTCCATACCTATAGAGGTATAGAGCAATGCCAAACAGGAAAAGCAGAAGCACACTGCTGACTCTGGGGCTTATGCTGGAGAAATACATTCATAAGCTGAAGAATGTGGTACTACTCCAGGCCCTCTATCTCCCTGGAAGACTACTCTTTAGAATGCATGTAGCTGACTAGGCCTATTGGGACCATGCCTCTGGTAGTGTTGTGACTGATATCAATGCAACTTGTGGCCACAACTACATGTTATGACATGGTGAGCCACATGGCCAATGACATAATACATTCTACCCTACAAACAGTTTAACTCCTTGTACAAGATGGTAGGGCAGTGAGTGAGGGAACACTGAGTATACCACCTCTCATGGATATGGAAGAGTTCATGGCCTCTTTCAGAGGCAGTGACACCTGAACAGAATCTTACAATATGGTGCTGGATATGGGGGCAAAGTGGGGAGGTCCACAGAGATAACTGATTGTGGATGTGCCTGCTATGTAGTCTTATTTCTGTGTAAGAATTCCTTTAAGTCCTCTGCAACCCTTAGTCACTGTTCAAATTGTTAAAGCTGTCTGATTTATGGTATACTGGTATATCATGGGTTCACCCTCCACAGCAATCTATACAAGGTCTGAAATTAAAACACTTCTTGTTATCATGTTAATATTTTTAAAACTGTATCTTTCCAAGAAAACAAAATCACACCAAGGTGTCTGCCCCTATGAGATCAATCAGGGTAAGAAAAATAGTAATAAGAGATTCATGTGCTGCAGGCAATATTTTTTCAGGTACTGCCTATAGTGGCCCCTTAAGTGACTCAAAGGCATTGAAACACTATGAAGTGATCTATGGGGTCTTACAATTCAGGAGAGCATGTTCATTTCTCTGTCTTGTTGCCAGATGACCCATAAGTTGTCTTCTCACTGAGAGTGAGAGTCAGATGAGAGTGGCCATTATTAAGGTAGCCATCATGGGTGGTTTGAGCATTTTTAACTTTATGTCCCTAACTCCAGCCCCTCATGCTCTGTTAAACAGTGAAAGGCAGACAAACAATGGGCTAACTACACTGGTCATTCATCACTTCCATAAGGGATGTTGCCAACAAGCAACCTTGTCCCCTTCCATGAAGAACAGAAAGTAATTTCCCTAGTCCTCACCAGAAAAACAACACTTTCCTACGTGCTTCTTGGTCATCTGAGTTGTAGTCAGGGCTGTGTGTGTATGTGTGTGTGTGTGTGTGTGTGTGTGTGTGTGTGTGTGTGTGTGTGTGTGTGTGTGTGTGTGTGTGTGTGTGTGTGTGTGTGTGTGTGTGTGTGTGTGTGTGTGTGTGCGTGTGTGTGTGCGTGTGTGTCTGAGTGAATGAGAGAAAAACAGAGAGCTAGATAGTGTGTGTATGTATGTGTGTGTTTCTGTGAAAGAGATAGAGACAGAGAGGGAGAGAATGTGGTTGCCTGTACTCAACTTCTTTGCTCAGTAATGCAAGAAAACAATGAAAACATGTTACTGTGGTCTGCTTTCTTTTATATTACTATATGTGTGCCTATGTCATTGTTTAACATTAAAATATTTAATTAAGATGTTTAAAAAAGCATTCTGGACAACACCAATAATAATGGGGTGACCTGGTTTAAAATTAGAGAAATGTTTTAAATATTACTCTAAGTCATACAGAAAGTTAAAAGAGCAAGACATTTTGCACCATGCTTTTTCTGAATGATAAAAACTATGAAATTATAATAACTACTAATTGTAGTCCTCAGAGATTTACTAAGCAGGGTCCTCAGAGATTTACTAAAACAAACAAATTTCTTCAAGGGACAAATCAAAAATATGAGGCAAAATCGGGGACATTCTACCAAATCAGAAATAGCTAAGAGGTACATGGGTGAGGGGAGATGAATTGTTTCATACTTTATGTATTTTTTTCATTAATTTGATCACAATGAGATATCTGAAGTATAGACAGTCAAGACAGTCAAGAAATTGGCTGTGATTGCTTAGTGCATTTATGTGTGTGAGAGTGTCTGTGTGTGTGTGTGTGTGTGTGTGTCTATGTGTGTGTGTGTGTGTGTGTGTGTGTGTGTGTGTGTGTGTGTGTGTGTGTGTGTGTGTGTGTGTGTGTGTGTGTGTGTGTGTGTGTTTATGTGAACCTGTCTGTACCTCTACATGTGTATGTGGGTGTTTATCTGAGTTTCTGTATATATGTGAAAGACTGTCCCCCGGATTCAGCAAGCAGCCATTCAGGAATAAGTTATTCCTGCACGGCAGGTACCGTTCCTATTCAGCACACCATACATATGTATGAAGGTGCACTGCCATGCTGTAAAATGGACACTGTTCCATGTATGAGCTCAGGGGGTGTGTCTGAGAGCAGAGCTCTCACAATACACATGCCCCCTGCACTCCAGAATTGCCGTCAATTGTTCGGCAATTTAAAATGAGCAAGAACACTCGTAACACCCCCAATCCATCAGGGTAAGAACTCTGGACAAAGCCATAAGGGACAATCATTCCTACCAAGCCAAAAGTTGATAGAATAGCAGATTTAGCATAACCACATAGCTCACACCTCCCAACCCATCAGAGTAAGGAATGTGGACAAAGCCATAAGGGACAATTATCCCACAAAGCAGAAAGTTGATGGAATAACAGGTTCAGCATTAGCATGGATATTCTGAAGGGTACAAATAAAAAAACACAACAAATATTTTTTTTTTATACATACAATAAAGTTTAAGCATAGCTGCACGGATGTGCCCGTTGCTTAGCTAAGCTTAGTCCAGCTGAAATGGATCTCTAAGTTAAAAAGCAATAGACATTCAGCATAAGCATAAGTGCAGTCGTGTAGCGGATTGCATGTAGTCATTTATGGTTCGAGCCTCACAAAAGCCATTTCCATTTTGTATGTGTAAACATTAAAATTTTAATTTATTGCATATTTATGTAAGAACTAACTGAGTTTTCTCAACCAGAGTAGTGTATTAGGCCCAGATGTGAGGTGCCAGTGTAATAAAGTAGTGAAACCCCCATATAAACACAAGTGCCCCATACAGTATAGTCACACAAGAATAAATTAATTACAGCACATTGAGGGATGTCAGGGAAGGTAAATAAATCTATATTATGTAATTAATGATGAATCAATCCAATGCAGGTGTTAGACCAATATAATAAAACATAAGTAATGTTAAGCATTGCACAGCTATGCTGACCGGGTGTAAGCATTGTATACATATGAATACTAAGCAATGAATAGCCCAGCTAGGTGGAGTTGCCCATTGGTAAGCAATGCTGAACCTGCCCCTTTAAGCACTGCCAACTTTAGCTATGCAGGTTTGCCAGTAGCTTAGCTTAGCTCAGCATTTTCAAAACCATCCAATCATGCCAAAAGGCATGAAATCCGCTGTATTTAAACCCCTCAGGTGGAAATACAGCTCATAACTGGTTGTAGCTCTCTACTGTAAGCAGTATGGCAGGAGTTGGAGAGGACATGGGCTTCCGGGTGTAGCACTGGGGCATGCAAGAGTCCAAGGTCATGATAAGACTCCTTATAAAAAAACATGACATGAGACTGATGCAGGACCAGTACCAGGGCTCCCAATATAAAGCAGAAGCCTGGGAAAGTCTCGTCCATGATCTCACCAGTGCCACTGGTATCCCTTGGACTGGTGAGCAGGTCTAGCACCACTATGCCGACTTGAAACGGAGGAAGAGGGAGCTCTTGGAACAGTGGGCCCAAGAAGCAAGAAACAGGGGAGATGTCCCAGCAGTGTGTAAGTATTCATAGCAGTAATTGTTAACCAAAGTCCTGCCTGTGTATGTGATGGATAGGTATGCATAAATGTTTCTCTATTCTCATTACAGCTGTAGCTGTAGCTGGGCTGTGAACCAGGAAGCCCATGCCAGCAGGTTGCAAAGGCTGCATCGTGAGGCTGGTGATAACAATCCTGCTTGTAGTAGTCATACCAAATAAATATAAAGGAGTAAAATGTCACGTGGGACTATAAAAAATGTGTATGGTTTCCACTGAATAAACCAGACAATATGACAGTAATAGTCCCATATAGGTCATATTTAAATAAAAGTGTAACTGCCTGGCAATAAAGTTCTAAATCCTGGACTGGTTGTGTTTGCTCTGGTATTGTATGGCCTCACATGTTGCGTTCACCAAGATCTGGTATGTGAACAGTACTGTTGTGTCAACTGTTTTTCACACTGTGCTACATAAAAAAAATATGTCTAGGAATGTCTGTATAAAAATGTTGTAATTACAAGGTCAGATTGTACAAGCAAGAGAGACTTAGAAAACACTGAAGGAAGAGACAGCACTTTCTAAATAGCTCACTCTGATGAATCACAAATTGTTGTATTTTTAGCACACACAGCCATGCTTTGAATCCCGGGAGTGGTAGTCAGCTGTATGCATAATCATACCTCTCAACTGCTCAGATTTGTGCAGAATGTCCAGATATTTGCCTCATATTTTTAGCCTGTTCCTCTGTTTTCCTGGCAAATCAGTAGGATGATCTCAGGATTGTAGTCATGAAATAATGACATACATATGAGTTTCAGACTTCAGATCCTTCAGAAAATGTATATTAAAACAAATCCTGTTACTCTAGCAACTTTATAAAAGTTTATAAGAGCAATATTTAAAATAAGTCCCTATTTGTACCCCCAGTTTGTCAAGCTCTGTGCAGATGTTGTGCATTAAGAGACTGAGAGGTATATGCAGAATTATGACTAGGAATATGGGAATATGTACAGAAACAATCAGGTAGTGTTAACAAATATTCCCTGCACAGGTCTACCAGGTAAGAGAAGTAGAATTTAGCTATAAGACAGTTGAAGTATACACTGTGTATAAACATACCACTGCCTGAACCAAGGCCATAGGGTATTGTAATAATACCTGTAGAGTAATGATTAGAGCAATGATCATTAAAGTTGTGAGTACTGCAATGATATACAAGTTGTTAATTGACATCTCTCCCCCCCCCCCCACCATACCTGCAACAATAATGTAAACACACAAATCAGTGTGTATGTTTACACCAAACCTACTGTTGGGACATATGTCCTATTGCTCAACAAATATTGAAATGTGTTTCTATTAATGTTCCATGTTGAAATACTATCATTGGTAGCCTGTTGCTATCAATGTAACCTGCATGCCATTGTAATGGCCACTGTGGTTCCATATATGCATGTGTTCTGTTTGCTATGCAACTGTTCCAAATCTGGTGTTTTGGGTTAATGGGAATATCTATACATGCTGTTATAACTAATTCTAGATTGTGTTGACTAATACTAACCCACTTATGTTCTAAAACTGTAACACCATAGCACATACGGGAAGGCCGGTCCCAGCAGAGCCACCTTGCCCACCTCATCT